>NC_084559.2:21898145-21993145 GCF_033978685.3 Nerophis lumbriciformis
TGAAGTTAAGATGTCTGATGAGAGTATTGGAGAAAGTGAATTATTTTATTGGCATAGCAAAAAGGCAATAAATAAAACATATGAGAAAGATCTTGTAGATCTCAGACTTCACCCTAAATATGAGACTGGTATGTGTATTATTACAATTAGATTATAGGGTATTGACAAACCGGATCTATTTGTAATGTTTACCTTTTTTCTACATTCCACATCAGATTATTATAGAATGTTATGCGGTCAAAGCCATTAATATAGTCTGTAATTGTCAGTCACCCAATGTATTTGTATTTGTGGGTGGAGAAGGGACCCACACTGCAAAAAGTCAGTGTTCAAATACAAGAAAAAAAATACAAAAATGAGGGGTATTTTATTTGAACTAAGCAAAATTATCTGCCAATTGAACAAGAACATTTGGCTTGTCAAGACTTTCCAAAACATGTAAAATTAGCTAACCTCAATGAACCCCAAAATACCTTAAAATAAGTATATTCTCACTAATAACAAGTGCTCTTTCTTTGTAGAAAAAAAAAACGAGACCTCTTTGCTCAATATGTTGAAAAATATTCTTAAATGAAGTAAATGCTAGTGCCATTATCTTGACATAATGATATGCGCCCGGCATTACATTTCTTGAAAATTCCAAAAAAGTGCAGTTCCCCTTTAAAGGGGAACATTATCACAATTTCAGAAGAGTTAAAACCATTCAAAATCAGTTCCCAGTGGCTTATTTTATTTTTCGAAGTTTTTTTCAAAATTTTACCCATCACGCAATATCCCTAAAAAAAGCATCAAAGTGCCTGATTTTAACCATCGTTATATACACCCGTCCATTTTCCTGTGACGTCACATAGTGATGCCGATACAAACAAACATGGCAAGCTATAGCGACATTAGCTCGGATTCAGACTCGGATTTCAGCGGCTTAAGCGATTCAACAGATTACGCATGTATTGAAACGGATGGTTGTAGTGTGGAGGCAGGTAGCGAAAACGAAATTGAAGAAGAAACTGAAGCTATTGAGCCATATCGGTTTGAACCGTATGCAAGCGAAACCGACGAAAACGACACGACAGCCAGCGACACGGGAGAAAGCGAGGACGAATTCGGCGATCGCCTTCTAACCAACGATTGGTATGTGTTTGTTTGGCATTAAAGGAAACTAACAACTATGAACTAGGTTTACAGCATATGAAATACATTTGGCAACAACATGCACTTTGAGAGTGCAGACAGCCCAGTTTTCATCAATTAATATATTCTGTAGACATACCTTCATCCGCTCTCTTTTCCTGGGGGGCTGGCGGCAGATTTCTTTGACTTTATCGTTGGAAATGCATCTGCTTTAAGTGTCGCAGGATATCCACACATTCTTGCCATCTCTGTCGTAGCATAGCTTTCGTCGGTAAAGTGTGCGGAACAAACGTCCAATTTCTTGCCACTTTCGCATCTTTGGGCCACTGGTGCAACTTGAATCTGTCCCTGTTCGTGTTGTTACACCCTCCGACAACACACCGACGAGGCATGATGTCTCCAAGGTACGGAAAACAGTCGAAAAAACGGAAAATAACAGAGCTGATTTGACTCGGTGTTTGTAATGTGTTTGAGAAAATGGCGGATTGCTTCCCGATGTGACGTCACGTTGTGACTAGGGATGTCCCGATCCAGGTTTTTGCACTTCCGATCCGATACCGATATTGTTTTTGCATTTCCGATCTGATACCGATACTGACCGATACCGATACTGACCGATACTGGCCTATCCGAGCATGTATTAAAGTTTAAAGTTATTTAGCCTACTTAGTTGTCAGAATCATGTTGAAAAGGGTTTTAGTACTCTTGATAACAACTAGCCAGCTGAATTAGGGGAGTTTGAATAATACACAATGGTTGGTAACAAGAAACTGACCTGTTTATTCAAGGATAAACACAAAATAGACAAAATTATACATGACAAACAGAAATGGCATCATTGAACTAGGGCTGGGCGATATGGCCTTTTTTTAATACTGCGATATTTTAAGGCCATATTGCGATACATGATATATATCTCGATATTTTGCCTTAGCCTTGAATGAACACTTGATGCATATAATCACAGCAGTATGATGATTCTATGTGTTTTGATTGATTGATTGAGACTTTTATTAGTAGGTTGCACAGTGAAGTACATATTCCGTACAATTGACCACTAAATGGTAACACCCCAATAAGTTTTTCAACTTGTTTAAATTGATTAATGATACAGATGTATACTATCAGATATATACTATCATCATAATACAGTCATCACACAAGATAATCACATTGAATTATTTACATTATTTATAATCCAGGGTGTGGAGGGGAGTGCCGGATGTAACTGTCAAAAAGACAGCCAAAAGAGTTTGATATGAGAATAAATCTAAAGTTAAAATATAGGGTAGAAATGCACCCATTTGCAGGAAATGTAGTCTTGATTTTTAAAATGTTCTTTCAAGGCTTGCATGTCTACATTAAAACATTCTTCTTCATACTGCATTAATATATGCTACTTTTAAACTTTCATGCAGAGAAAGAAATCACAACTAAAAAAATCACTAATTTTTTCATACGGCGTTGATGTGGAAATTTTTGCCATTTTAATGGTGTGGAGTCTGGACGTGTGGCACCGAATGGAGAGAAGCGTCTCGACAGACGTCACAATATTTGAACAATGATGACGAAAACTGTTGTCTCTGTCGTGTCCGTGTGTCGAAAATTGTTATGCGCTTATTTTTTTATTTGATTTTGTGTGTGGCATAGATTCGCCGTGCGCAGAGGACGCTTGAGCAGGCGCGCACCTTAGCGGCTGCGTTAGCATCACAGCTAACGTTAGCCATGCCGCTACCTCGCTCTCTGCTGGGAGAGGACGTATACGTATGTGACGTATGACGTGACAGTATGTGACGTGTGTAAGAAGGTGTGCTCGCTGTCTGTGAGAGGGAGACACAGGAAAGAGTGAGAAGAGCCTGTCGTGTAATGCCAGCAGCTAAAAGCAACTGCGTGAGAATTGTGGATGTGTTGAAGGTGTGCTGGAAAATGCGAAACGAAAATTACGGAGCAGCAGAAAAGTGGAATGTATTATTTAAATAGGTGCGTTGGAAAACACGGACCGGAGTTTTTTTTTAAACTGGATCTGGATCGGCATTTTCCCATGCCTTGCCGATACGCAATTTTTGGCAAATATCGGCAGCCGATTCGATCCAAATATCGGATCGGGACATCCCTAGTTGTGACGTCATCACTCCGAGAGCGAATAATAGAAAGGCGTTTAATTCGCCAAAATTCACCCATTTAGAGTTCGGAAATCGGTTAAAAAAATATATGGTCTTTTTTCTGCAACATCAAGGTATATATTGACGCTTACATAGGTCTGGTGATAATGTTCCCCTTTAAGTCATCCAGTAGCAAAGCAGCAGTCTTGATAAATCACATTGCAACCGCTAAATGGTAACATTTGCATCTCCCCCTCCCAGGATTGTGGGTGTTCTAATAATCACCATATATTCTGCATATACATAAAAACAGACACACTAAGTGGATTTTTTTTATTTTGCTCATTTAAGAGACGCAATCATCCAGCTTAGTAGATCAGCTATGTGAGTGCTATTAGGTTTGTGCATGTTTCACTACACGCAAACCTTTAGTTTAGTAGATTAGGTCCTATGTTGAGTCCATCAGATGTATTAGGAGGACCTCTCAAGACACTACTAGCAACTGATGAGAATGCACAAACACTGCATCAGCATGTTTATCTGTTATTACAAGGACTATCTTTCCCCTCCACAAAGACCACACATAGCCCAGCACATACAGATTTCCCCTTAATCCCTTTCCCTTATCGAGCAATTTGATTAAATTGGAAAGGAGATCATGACTGTTATAAAGAACCAATTAATACAGAACAAATGGACTTCGACATTATACTGTAATGATGATATATGAGTTTATGGGGACAGAACCCCTCATTGGACTCACTGAATGAATGTAGGCCCCCCATCCCCCCTTAGGAACAATGACACTAAAAAAGCGTAAGTAGAAATTCAGCAAAGTGCCCACCTACTCGCTGTGTTTCATGAAATCTTTAAGGCAAAGCGTGCAGATTGACATCAAATCCGTGGCTGCACCGCAGAGTCAAAACCTTCCTCCTCTTGGAGCATCTGACATTCTTTATCAGTAAATAAAAGAGCAACTGTGAACAACAGGTAAGGTCTGCCAAATTGGATTCAAGGGGAATGTTCTCTCAAGGTAATCATCGCCTGCTGTTACAAATCACATTGTATTATCGCGCCCAAAACACGTTTGCACGGTTTCCGCCACGTATAAACGCTGCAACTGAAAGGTTTCGACATGCTATATGTGCCTGACGCAAGTAGAACTGATGGATTATCAATAGGACAACCTCAATCGATAGCATATTGATGTAATGTCAAGTTGTTACCGTTTTATATCCAACACGTGCCACAAAGATGACTGCTCTATTGATATCAGGTGAAAGCTGACATATAATTGCATTGTTAAAGGTTGTTCTGTGTCAGCAATTGGTTTAACTGCTGTGTTTCTCATACATTTATTTATCCGTGATAGATTGTGCGCTACCAGTTCTCTCTTGCACATAAACCCTGTGCACTTAAAATGCGACTTTAAGGTTTCACTACTTACGTATAAAATACTACACGGTCTAGCTCCGTCCTATCTTGCTGATTGTATTGTACCATATGTCCCGGCAAGAAATCTGCGTTCAAAGAACTCCGGCTTGTTAGTGATTCCCAGGCCCCAAAAAAAGTCTGTGGGCTATAGAGCGTTTTCTATTCGGGCTCCAGTACTATGGAATGCCCTCCCGGTACACAGTTAGAGATGCTACCTCAGTAGAAGCATTTAAGTCCAATCTTAAAACTCATTTGTATACACTAGCCTTTAAATAGACTCCGCTTTTAGACCAGTTGATCTGCCGTCTCTTTTCTGCTCTGCCCTCCTCTCCTGCGTGGAGAGGTTATTAGGTGACCACAGATGAGGCACTAGCTGTTCAAAGTCAGGACCCGGGGTGGACCACTCATCTGTGCATCAGTTGGGGACGTCCACTCAAGATGATCCCCTGGTGGCCCCACTATGGACTGGACTCTCACACTATTAACTAGATCCACTCGACGTCCATTGCACCGGTCGCCCAGGGGGGGTCCCCACATCTAAAGTCCCCTCCAAGGTTTCTCATTGTATCCCATTGGGTTGAGTTTTTTTCTTGCCCTGATGTGGGATCTGAGCCGAGGATGTCGTTGTGGCTTGTGCAGCCCTTTGAGACACTTGTGATGTAGAGCTATATAAATAAATTTTGATTGATTGATTGATTGATTGTCTGGAGGAAGTTTTGTGTTACAACTCTGTACAGTGTTGTTTGCCTCAGATCGCCGCCTCTTAACACATCTCATACACTCCAGGGGCCTCTTTTTTAAAGGTTGATGCGCACAAAAAAATGGTGTCTGCAAAACAAACATTGGTATTTATAGAAAATCCTATGCAGAAAAGATTGTGTATAGGAATACACTCACAGACACAGAAATCAGCGACGCCCGATGGTGTCGCCACAAAAAAAGCTGATACACAGATGAAGTATAAAATATATAGCAGCCTCTTCTAATTGAATTGGATTGACATTGTTTGGAAAATGTTTTCTGTTTTCATACAATTTGATTTAAAACAGACACTTTGGAACAAATTCAGAACAAAAACCGAGATCCCGCTGTATATTTTATTGTAAAAGCCTAAATATGTAAATAACAAGGGTGCTCAATAATCGATCCGAATCGTGATTCCTATTTTTCACTAATCCTAAATGGATTAAAAATTTAAAAAAATATTTGTATGTAATTTTTTTTTTTTTTAAATAAATAAAAAATAAAAAATAAATGTGTATATATATATATATATATATATATATATATATATATATATTTATTTATTAGGGCTGCAACTAACGATTAATTTGATAATCGATTAATCTGTCGATTATGACTTCGATTAATAATCGGATAAAAGAGACAAACTACATTTGTATCCTTTCCAGTATTTTATTTTTTTAAAACAGCATACTGGCACCATACTTATTTTGATTATTGTTTCTCAGCTGTTTGTACATGTTGCAGTTTATAAATAAAGGTTTATAAAAAAAGAAAAAAAAGAAAAAAAAAAAGAAAAAAAAAAGAAATTGCCTCTGCACATGCACATAGCATGGATCCAACGAACCGATGACTAAATTAATCGCCAACTATTTTTATAATCGATTTTAATCGATTTAATCGATTAGTTGTTGCAGCTTTAATATATATATATATATATATATATATATATATATATATATATATATACCACCAAACCCCGTCCCCCAACCCCGCCCACCTCAACTGACGCACGGAGGGGGATTGATGTGTGGGGGAGCAGGGTTGGGGGGGGGGGGGGTTTGGTGGTAGCGGGGGTGTATAATGTAGCCCGAAAGAGTTAGGGATGCATAGGATTCTGGGTATTTGTTCTGTTGTGTTTATGTTGTGTTACAGTGTGGATGTTCTCCCGAAATGTGTTTATTATTCTTGTTTGGTGTGGGTTCACAGTGTGGCGCATATTAGTAAGAGTGTTTAAGTTGTTTATACGGCCACTCTCAGTGTGACCATTATGGCTGTTGACCAAGTATGCCTTGCAGTCACTTGTGTGTGTCTGCAGAAGCCTCATATAACATGTAGCTGGGCTGGCACGCTGTATGTACAGCTTGTAGGGGGGGCTAAAGGCAATGCCATCACGGCACGCCCTTATTATTGTTGTTCGGGTGAAAATCAGCAGACATTCGAGAGAATAGTTGCCCTGAAATTCGGGAGTCTCCCGGAAAAATCAGGAGGGTTGGCAAATATGACGTTGTCAAGCGCCATTCATATAAAACTTGCGGGCCGCACTAACATTACATTTTCATATTAAGGTGCGGGCCGCGTGTCTGAGACCCCTGGTTTATACATAGCACAAAGCAAAAAAAAAACTTTGTATGCAGTGTTATTTCATTTTAAATTTCAAAAGAGTTTTGTGGCTTCCATTGTTTTCTTTAATTTGTGAAACGGGTCAAAGTGGTAAAGGTTGCCGACCCCTGATCTATATTGATATATAATGTAGGAACCAGAAATATTAATAACAGAAAGAAACAACCCTTTTGTGTGAATGAGTGTGAATGAGTGTAAATGGGGGAGGGAGGTTTTTTTGGTTGGTGCACTAATTGTAAGTGTATCTTGTGTTTTTTATGTTGATTTAATTAAAAAAAAAATTAAAAAATTAAAAAAAATTATTGTCCACGGCCCGGTGGTTGGGGACCACTGCTATACGTGATTACTACCGCATACCCTCTCACCTCCTTGCTTTTATTTGCTCAACTTTGGCTGGGTTTGCACCATTATTGAAGTACAGGACCACAAAAGTGGCTTTTTTGGTACATTAATAGCTGGTGTTTGCCGAAAAAATCCTCGAGGATAATCCACATCCAGATGCATGTGGTTTCGACACATGGGGAAAGACAGCATGGGATGTGCACTCAGGACTTAAAGATGTGGAATGACGGCTATCCTTGCCTGATCCCCTTTTGGATCTGAAGCTTAAGGATAAGAAGACGAAGTGACATAAGATTGGATATACCTCTGTGGAATATTACCCAGACGGTTGGTTGGAACATACTTCTAATAAATAGAAGTGAGTTTTAATGGAGCCAATTTTTGTAACATTGTTTTTCTGTCGACATTAACTGTATCACTTAAAAAAAACAAAAAAAACATCAATGTCAAACTCCAACATCAGACATAAACCATCCTTAATTGCGGCTTGATACTCGGCGGCCATTTTTCTCGTATGGATTTGATGCCATTCCTCCCTGTAGAGTGTTATCAATTGTCATCAGCATTCACAGTGAGAGGCTGTGTCTTGCAGCTTTACGGCACACTGTGTCAATTAGGATCATACTGCGTGGTTACTGAGACGGCCTTGGCCTACGACAAACATCATTAATAAATATTGAGTCAGCCCTTATCATACTAGTGCTGTCAAATCAGAGTCGTCAACTGAGACAGAAGCCCCGTTTAGGTGGATGCACACATTAGACGTGTCACATGCACTTAGTGTTTTTTAAGCATTGACCTGCTCTTTTAACCAGAAGGAAGCCGGAAACTTTTTTGGTGTGTTTGTAAAAATGTATTCAACACATTAGAATCATTCAAAAGGCTTCCTTAGGTGAAATTAGCTGCAACTTGTGCAAAAATAATTGCAGTGACAACTTGGGTACATATTCACAATATTGGACAAAACTAGAGATGTCCGATAATGGCTTTTTTGCCGATATCCGATATTCCGATATTGTCCAGCTCTTAATTACCGATTCCGATATCAACCGATGCCGATATATACAGTCGTGGAATTAACACATTATTATGCCTAATTTTGTTGTGATGCCCCGCTGGATGCATTAAACAATGTAACAAGGTTTTCCAAAATAAATCAAGTTATGGGAAAAAATGCCAACATGGCACTGTCATATTTATTATTGAAGTCACAAAATGCTTTTTTTTTTTTTAACATGCCTCAAAACAGCAGCTTGGAATTTGGGACATGCTCTCCCTGAGAGAGCATGAGGAGGTTGAGGTGGGCGGGGTTTAGTGGGTACCGGGGGGGTGTATATTGTAGCGTCCCGGAAGAGTTAGTGCTGTAAGGGGTTCTGGGTATTTGTTCTGTTGTGTTTATGTTGTGTTACGGTGCGGATGTTCTACCGAAATGTGTTTGTCATTCTTGTTTGGTGTGGGTTCACAATGTGGCGCATATTTGTAACAGTGTTAAAGTTGTTTATACGGCCACCCTCAGTGTGACCTGTATGCCTTGTGTGTGTGAAAAGCCGTAGATTTTATGTGACTGGGCCGGCACGCAAAGGAAGTGCCTTTAAGGTTTATTGGCGCTCTGTACTTCTCCCTACGTCCGTGTACACAACGGCGTTTTAAAAAGTCATAAATGTTACTTTTTGAAACCGATACCGATAATTTTGAAACCGATACCGATAATTTCCGATATTACATTTTAAAGCATTTATCGGCCGATAATATCGGCAGTCCGATATTATAGGACATCCCTAATTAGAATAATTCAAAAGGCTTCCTTAGGTGAAATTAGCTGCAACTTCTGCAAAAATAATTGCAGTGACAACTGGGGTACATATTCACAATATTGGACAAAACCTATAATATAAACACCAATGACTCCAAACTGGCTAACCCAAAAGTGGGACCCATCTTTAGTTGGGTGGAAGAGGATTATGCACTTTTATTCTGAAGGGGGATTTTTTCTTTTGGAGCGAGATGTCATCTGTCAAATGTCTTGATAAGTGGCGACAACGCCACTGCAGCTTTATTTGAAACCTGCTGTCATAGAAGATCAACAAATAATTTGTCTGTAACCATTTTTATACTTATCATATATCAGCTGTGTAAGTGGAATGTACATCTTAGGCTATGTCTACACTAAGCAGCATAACCCCTTAAACTAATAATATTTTAGCCTAAGCCCAGTTTCAGCCACACTAAACCATCGTTTAAGGTTGCCCTCCTCGGACATTTTTTTACACAGGTAAGTGTAAATGGCATACTTGCCAACCCTCCCGGATTTTCCGGGAGACTCCCGAAAATCTGAATCTCTCGAAATTCAGGCGCACCTGAGTGACGTGTCGACAGCCTGTTTTCACGTCCGCTTTCCCACAATACAAACAGCGTGCCTGCCCAATGACGTTATAACTGTAGAATGATCGAGGGCGAGTTCTTAGTTTCTTATGTGGGTTTATTGTTAGGCAGTTTCATTAACGTCCTCCCAGCGCGGCAGCAACACACAACAACAGCAGTCACGTTTTCGTCTACCATAAAGCAGTTTGTCTGCCGTAAACAGCAATGTTGTGACACTCTTAAACAGGGCAAAACTGCCATCTACTGTACATGCAGATGTGACAATAACATCTAGGGCTTTTAGAGAGTGCAGTGCACAACAAGGAGACGAAGCAGAATGCATCATTAGAGAGGGTGTTCAGCATGGTTAGAAAAATAGTGACAGAGAATAGAACAAGGATGGACAATTCAAACCTTAACTCAACAATGAGTAGATGAGTGTTATGTGTGTGTATATGTGTAAATAAATGAACACAGAAATTCAAGTATTTCTCTTATTTATATATATATAGGGGACAGCGTGGCGAAGTTGGTAGAGTGGCCGTACCAGCAATCGGAGGGTTGCTGGTTACTGGGGTTCAATCCCCACCTTCTACCATCCTAGTCACGTCCGTTGTGTCCTTGGGCAAGACACTTCACCCCTTGCTCCTGATGGCTGCTGGTTAGTGCCTTGCATGGCAGCTCCCGCCATCAGTGTGTGAATGTGTGAGTGAATGGGTAAATGTGGAAATACTGTCAAAGCGCTTTGAGTACCTTGAAGGTAGAAAAGCGCTATACAAGTATAACCCATTTATCATTTATTATATATATATATATATATATATATATATATATATATATATATATATATATATTAATAATAATAAATATATATATTTAGCTAGAATTCACTGAAAGTCAAGTATTTCTTATAAATATATATATATATATATATATATATATATATACATATATATATATATATATATATATATATATATATATATATGAAATACTTGACTTGGTGAATTCTAGCTGTAAATATACTCCTCCCCTCTTAACCACGCCCCCAACCACGCCCCCACCCCCCGAAATTGGAGGTCTCAAGGTTGGCAAGTATGGTAAATGGGTTATACCCGTATAGCGCTTTTCTACCTTCAAGGTACTCAAAGCGCTTTGACACTATTTCCACATTCACCCATTCACACACACATTCACACACTGATGGCGGGAGCTGCCATGCAAGGCACTAACCACGACCAATCAGGAAGGGTGAAGTGTCTTGCTCAAGGACGTGACTAGGATGGTAGAAGGTGGGGATCGAACCAGGAACCCTCAGGTTGCTGGCACGGCCACTCTCCAAACTTCGCCAAGCCGTCCCCAGTGTGCCGTGTATTTCTTGAATCTCCGGCTCTTAGCTTTGTATGGACTCATTGATTGTTTACAAACTGAGTTCGGAGAGGAAGTGACGGCAGAAAGACCCTGCCCCACACAGGAAGTGACGTCAGAAAGAACATGCCACAGCCAGCTTCATAATAAAGCGGTTTCGTAACTCGGGGCTAACCACTGGAAATATGGAGGCGAGTCATCCAGACATGCCCGTGTTTCTCCTTCCGTCTGTACAGACGCTTGTGGAAATCACACATGAATACCTTAAGAGAAAGCCATTGCAGCTATTTGGGATACAACACTTCTCAGACGGCAAGAGAACTTTCGAATGTCCAGGTCAGCTGTGATTATACTTTGCGAAAAACTTTGTCCATTTGTCGAAGGAGAGACAACGGGAATGCGGGTCTACTGTGGATGTGATAAAAAAAAAAGGTAGGGGTAAGAACGAGGGAAGACTACGGAAAACATTGAATGCATTTGCATTGGCAAAGCAGACTGTATCAGTTATTGTCCACCATGTATGTCACGGACTCAAAGTCTCGGTCCAGAGTTTATAAAGTCACCAAAAACGAATAGACAATGAAGGTGAAAGCAAAAGAGTGATGAGTGTCCTGACCAGATATCTAGATCCCTAGATTGATTGATGTAAAATGTTCTTCATCACATTGATTACTTTCACGAGTCCATTAAAGATTTGATTAATTCATGATGGCTCAGGTGTGATTCACTACAATAGGGCCCCACAGATGACTGGATTCCAGTTAATTGAAATACCACAACACTGGATATTGTTCAGATAAGTTAAATTTAAGAACTTTCACACAAAGCAACACTGGAGGTGACTAGGTCGCGTTGCGCCGGCGGACGGAGGAGAGTGAGGGGGTCTTAAACGACCATTGTGTGTGTGTGGACAAGGATAAGGTTAGGTGGGATTTACCCTGGATAACCAGGGTAAATCCCTGGCCGTATCGGCTTAGTGTAGAAGGGGCCTTAGTTAGGAATGTTCCGACCAGGTTTTATGCTGTCGGTTTGGACATTGATCATCCGTGAGTTAGATCAGCTGATACCAATGTCGATACCGATGACAAATATTAAAATTGAACTTTTTCTATGTATTTATGGTGAGTGATATTGACAGTTTAAAAGTATCAACACCATTCTTAAAGAGGAACTGCTCTTTTTTGGGGAATCTTGCTTATCATTCACAATCCCTAAGGAAGACAAGCATACATATTTCTCTTTTTTATGCATTCTAACACGTAAATGCTAGCAAAAGTCAGCCAACAATATAATAATGTAACTGCATCATAAAGCCTACATGAACTCCATGGTGTTCAGGGATGAATAGTCTCTCCTATTGCTATTGTACTATTTTTTCAGTTATAGTTACATTAATCAATAGTAATGAGGCAGCCTAGTTTTGAATGGCAGGGTCCCTGCTATCACATGTTGATAAAAATATAACATTTACATAACAAAAATCAACTACAGGCTTCCCAAATGCTGTAATAAATTAAGCATGATGAGTTGAACATATGTCAGCATGTGGCCCCACTTTTAATTTTTTTTTTTTAAACGCTTATTGCAAACGCTTACTTACAGTAAGTCATTAATTTGACTTTGTAAGTCATTATTTTGTCATAATAATGACATAATTAGTATCTCAGGTAACTAGGACTGTCTTGTTTTTACTTTACGGAAAAAATATCAAGATATATAACGTATATTGCCATTCAGCAAATGGAGCAGAAAACACAACCAAAAATGTTAGGCTTCTTCACGCGATGAAGCCGCCCTACTTCACCGCAGTCTGTAGTCTATTGTCCCCCCAGGCTGTGGTGGCAGCGACGAGGTGGAGACGTTATGGTTACACCAATCCTTACACCCACTCACCCCCTTCCCCGGTCTGTCCGCCGGAGAGACACCACCTTAACTAACACATTTTCTGGGGGAAACACTGCTCCATCTAGTGGTACGCCAAAAAAAAAAATGCTCGATTAAAGTACAGTGTTTTATGTTCCTATATTTAAACACAGTGCTACTGTTCAAACTGTGTGTAATGTTACATTGGCCAAAAAATATTAAATATACTTGTCATATATAACCTCTACCTTGTTTTTAATGAATACTCTGGCCTACTATGCTGCTGTATTTTAATGTTGGTCATTATGGTGGTACTTGGAAAGCCAAGTGTTTTCTGAGTTGGTATTTGGTAAAAAAAAAAAAAAAGTTTGAGAACCACTGGACTAAGTAAAATTTGGGAGGACATATTTTGCCCACAAGGCAGGAGGGTTCACTTAGTCAGCCGCTAACCTGCCCTCGGATCTCCTCTGAGCTCCAGCCTGTCTAAACTCAGAGGTCCCCTTTGGGGCTCCATGTGATTGATTCATGGTCACGAGACAGAAATTTGCATTGTCAGCAAGAGGGACAAACCTAAGCATTAATATTCATTTGGTTTTCCAATGCAGACAGGCTCTTACCTTTACAGCCAGTTTTATGAAAAACAACTTTGGAATATTGGCTTCATTATAGAAAAAAAATTATAAAGTGAAGCGTAATCCTGAATAGGTTAATATAAACGAGATAAATACAGTGGTTCTCAAATGTTTTTCACCAAGCACCACTTGGCTCCTCAAGTACCACCATAATGCAGTAACATAGTAGTTCTAAGTATTCATTAAAAACAAGGCTGAGGTTGGTTTTTTTTACAAGTATATTCAATATTTGTGTCCACTGTAACATTTGAAAAGTAACACTGTTGAAATATTTAATTAAGTAATTATTTGGCATGCCACTAAATCAGGGGTCGGCAACCTTCAGCATACAAAGAGCCAATGGAGCCCATTTCCCCCCAAATAAAACCCACCTAGAGCCGCGAACTCTGTTAGATTCCTAAAATGACGATAACACCACTTATAGTTTCCTTACACTTGTGCTATAGGACTTATGATAATAAACACTTATTTGATGTATTTCTGGGTATAACAAAGCAAATCATCAAATTATTTTGAACATTAGAAAAAAATACACTGTTCCTTCTCTGAGTCTTATTAATGAATAAAAAAATAAAAATCAACTCATTCCAATGTTCTGAAGGCATACGGACTGCGGAATATTAATTTGACGAAAAATTTAAAACTACCTAGTCATCAATAAAAACAGCAAATTAATAAAAATATAAATAAATAAAATGTTTCTCTTTTTTGATCCGTCCATTGCTAGTG
Organism: Nerophis lumbriciformis; assembly: GCF_033978685.3. Taxonomy (NCBI): domain Eukaryota; kingdom Metazoa; phylum Chordata; class Actinopteri; order Syngnathiformes; family Syngnathidae; genus Nerophis; species Nerophis lumbriciformis. Next base: position 21,912,475 of record NC_084559.2, read on the forward strand.
GTTGACCGCTAAAAACAATACAATTGCATGGCAGCAAGAGATGTCGCATAAGGGCTGTGACATACATTTCCATCGACAATATATTAAAATGTGTTTTATTTTCATATGACAAGATCCCAGAACTCTCCAAAATAGCAACTGTTAAATTAAAATACCGTATTTTTCGGAGTATAAGTCGCACCGGAGTATAAGTCGCACCGGCCGAAAATGCATAATAAAGAAGGAAAAAAACATATATAAGTCGCACTGGAGTATAAGTCGTATTTTGGGGGGAAATTTATTTGATAAAACCCAACACCAAGAATAGACATTTGAAAGGCAATTTAAAATAAATAAAGAATAGTGAACAACAGGCTGAATAGGTGTACATTATATGAGGCATAAATAACCAACTGAGAACGTGCCTGGTATGTTAACGTAACATATTATGGTAAGAGTCATTCAAATAACTATAACATATAGAACATGCTATACGTTTACCAAACAATCTGTCACTCCTAATCGCTAAATCCCATGAAATCTTATACGTCTAGTCTCTTACGTGAATGAGCTAAATAATATCATTTGATATTTTACGGTAATGTGTTAATAATTTCACACATAAGTCGCTCCTGAGTATAAGTCGCACCCCGGGCCAAACTATGAAAAAAACTGCCACTTATAGTCCGAAAAATACGGTAAACTAAATAAAATGAAATATAATAAATCAAGTAACCATTATTTGTTGACATTCGGTTTCAAAGCCAAAGGGAGCCACGGCGGAGGCATGAAAGAGCCGCATGCGGCTCCAGAGCCGCGGGTTGCAGACCCCTACACTAGCTGGAGCTTGCGTGCCACTGATGGCAGAGTCGTGTATTCAGAGAGTACGGCCAACCAAACAACAGGCGCCATGTTTGCTACCAATGACGTGTGCGGCTGCGCCCGGACGCCTGCAATTGATGTCGTTTTGACGTCAGTTTTTCTGTCAAAATAAACTAATTTAATACATCTTTATATAGTTCTCATAAACTTACACAAAAGCATCCTTTTATTCCGTGAAAGTATAATTTTGTGGCCGTATTTGACGCACTCTGCAGCTACATTCCTTGTTTTGTGACCAGCAGGTACTCTAATACGCACCCGACGACGGGAGGGGTCACCCACATCTGCGGTCCTCTCCAAGGTTTCTCATAGTCATTCACATTGACATCCCACTGGGTTGTGAGTTTTTCCTTGCCCTTATGTGGGATCTGAACCGAGGATGTCGTTGTGGCTTGTGCAGCCCTTTGAGACACTTGTGATTTAGGGCTATATAAATAAACATTGATTGATCATTGATTGATTGAGATATGCATCTCGTGTGCGCGCAAAAGTTTCTTGTGCGCTCGAGATAGTTTCTCGCGCGCACAAGATAGTCAAATATGTGCACATATCTAAAGAGATACATATCTAAAAATGTCCCCCATGTCCCTTTAGGGCAGACCTGGGCAAATTAAGGCCCGGGGGCCACATGCGGCCCGTTAAGCTTTTCAATCTGGCCCGCCGGACATTCCCAAATAATTGTTTTAGATCTTTAAGATGGAAACTTGCTGCAGTGATGTTTTCTAATGACCGCAAGTCTTGAACTATACAAAGTATTTCAATGGTTGGAATCTGCGCTTATGGATGATATACCAGTTACTATGGTAATCTTATTAGTTACTATGGTAATCTAATTAGTTACTATGGTCATCTAATTAGTTACTATGGTAATCTACGTCACAGCAGCTCAGACGAGGCACCAAGCAGTGTGGGCGGGAAGCGTTTCCACAGACGCGGAAGGAGATTTTCACAACAAAGTTTTAAAGCTTAGTGATATATCAGATATATCAGATTGTAGGTGAGTTTATTTTGTACCCTTCGCGTTCATATTTCACTGTTTGTTGCATTTTTGTTGCGTTTCACTTGATTGTAAAATATGTCGATCGAAAGGGGGTGTGACATTCATATTTTGTCAATATTCAGTGTTTTATCGTTCATAGAAAAAAGGTAAAATTCCATTACGTTTTTTAAGGCGGTCTGTCATAACGTTTTTAGCATTCAATCAGACATTATTGTGAGGTTTTGTATTAGTGTTAATAAAAATAGATATACCGGCCCCCAGACACATTTCTTTCTCTAAATTTGGCCCCCGAGTCAAAATAATTGCCCAGGTCTGCTTTAGGGGCTCCATATTATTGAGTTTACAACCCCGTGGCGCTGTTTTGTACTGTTTCTGTACTTGTTTTGATTATTATTTATATGATTGTATCTAACTGACAATATAACCTGGTCCCTACACACCGGAGCTCTTGTAAAAAGAGCTCAGCAGCGCATGCACTTTTTGCGTCGGATGAAAAGAGCACAGCTCCCTCCCCCCATTCTCACCACATTCTACAGAGGCACTATAAAGAGCCTGCTGACCAACAGCATCTCGGTCTGGACTGGAGCCTGCAATGCCTCAGACTGGAAGTCTCTCCAGAGAGTGGTGAGGACGGCGGAAAAGATAATCAGGACTCCTCTTCCTCCTATCCAGGAGATCGCAAAAAGCCGCTGCCTGACCAGGGCTCAGACAATCTGCATAGACTCCTCCCACCCCCACCAAGGACTGTTTTCACTGCTGGACTCGAGAAAGAGGTTCCGCAGCCTCCGAAGCAGAACCTCCAGGTTCTGTAACAGTTTCTTCCCTCAGGCCGTAAGACTCTTGAACGCATCATAATTATCCCCTCAACTCCCCCCGAAATGGATTAACTCGCTGGAATAAAAAAAAGACAATATTACATACATCCGTAAACGTGGACGCATGTGAAAAAGTGCAATATATTTATCTGTACAGTAACCTATTTATTTATTTATATATGCACCTTATTGCTTTTTTATCCTGCAGTACCATGAGCTTATGTAACGAAATTTCGTTCTTATCTGTACTGTAAAGTTCAAATTTGAATGACAATAAAAAGAAAGTCTAAGTTTAAGTCTAAGTCTAAGTCACTGGTTCTTAATCTGGGTTCGAGCGAACCCTCAGGGGTTCGACAGAGCCTCCGCCGCGGAGGTCAAGACACACCCGACTCATCGTGTAAATAAAAACTTCTCTATCGGCGTATTATGGATACCCCCAAACAATGTTCCCTCTAATTTTCCATATGGGTGAGCAAACGCAAAAACTCCTTGAGCATTCAGTGGAGCACATGCACTGTGGCCACACCTGCAGCACACCTGTCCCAAACCTGACTAAATAACAAGTTACATGTTTTATTATTACAATTATATGACAGAAGTCATTTCCATGAGATTATTTTCTAATATAAGTGTTTTGAACCACTTACAATGACAATAACAAAAAATATTGTTTTTCATGAGCTGTGTACCGCTTGGGAAATAATTTGTACCTCTTTCAGATATCGCATTTAGGTCCCACTAAAACATTCACATGTTGCACAATGAGATGTAAACATGGGACCATGTGTACATTCCTGTAACTTTCTGTTTGTAAAATATATCTTTATTAGTCTATCCATCCATTTTCTACCGCTTGTCCCTTTTGGGGATGCGGGGGGTGCTGGAGCCTATCTCAGCTGCATTCGGGTGGAAGGCAGGGTACACCCTGGACAAGTAGCCACCTCATCACAGATCTGTATTAGTATTTCTTTAATATAATAACATAATTTCATGATTATTATTTACAAATTAAGATTAAATTAAGAAAAAAACGTTTTATTTTTTACTAAAGAAGGGTTCGGTGACTGCGCATATGAAACTGGGGGGGTTCGGTACCTCCAACAAGGCTTTTGATTGATTGATTGAGACTTGTATTAGTAGATTGCACAGTGAAGTACATATTCCGTACAATTGACCACTAAATGATAACACCCGAATAAGTTTTTCAACTTGTTTAAGTCGGGGTCCACTTAAATTGATTCATGATACAGATATATACTATCAGATATATACTATCATCATAAAACAGTCATCACACAAGATAATCATCAGGGTGTGTACATTGAATTATTTACATTATTTACAATTCGGGGTGTGGAGGGGGGGGAGGGTAGGTTTGGTTGTTATCAACAGTCATCAACAATGGAGAACAGAGAAATGGATATTGAAACAGTGTAGGTCTGACTTGGTAGGATATGTACAGCAAGTAGTAGACATAGAGAGAGAGAGAGATCAGAAGGCATAAGAAAAACATCTGCATTTGATTGTTTACATTTGATTATTAACAACAATCTGGGGAGGGTGTTAGTTTAGGTTTGAAGTTTCCTGGAGGTGTACTTTTATTGCGGTTTTGAAGGAGGATAGAGATGCCCTTTCTTTTATACCTGTTGGGAGCGCATTCCACATTGATGTGGCATAGAAAGAGAATGAGTTAAGACCTTTGTTGGATCGGAATCTGGGTTTAACGTGGTTAGTGGAGCTCCCCCTGGTGTTGTGGTTATGGCGGTCATTTACGTTAAGGAAGTAGTTTGACATGTACTTCGGTATCAGGGAGGCGTAGCGGATTTTATAGACTAGGCTCAGTGCAAGTTGTTTTACTCTGTCCTCCACCTTGAGCCAGCCCACTTTGGAGAAGTGGGTAGGAGTGAGGTGGGATCTGGGTTGGAGGTCTAGAAGTAATCAGACTAGCTTGTTCTGGGATGTTTGGAGTCTAGATTTGAGGGTTTTGGAGGTGCTAGGGTACCAGGAGGTGCATGCGTAATCAAAAAAGGGTTGAACGAGAGTTCCCGCCAGAACCCTCATGGTGCTTTTGTTGACCAGAGAGGAGATACTATAGAGAAATCTTGTTCGTTGGTTGACCTTTTTGATTACCTTGGTTGCCATTTTATCACAGGAAAGATTAGCCTCTAGAATGGAACCTAGGTAGGTGACCTCATCTTTCCTGGTGATAACAATGTCACCCACTTTTATAGTGAAGTCACTGACTTTCTTAAAGGGGAACATTATCACCAGACCTATGTAAGCGTCAATATATACCTTGATGTTGCAGAAAAAAGACCATATATTTTTTTAACCGATTTCCGAACTCTAAATGAGTGAATTTTGGCGAATTAAACGCCTTTCTATTATTTGCTCTCGGAGCGATGACCTCACAACGTGACGTCACATCGGGAAGCAATCCGCCATTTTCTCAAACACATTACAAACACCGAGTCAAATCAGCTCTGTTATTTTCCGTTTTTTCGACTGTTTTCCGTACCTTGGAGACATCATGCCTCGTCGGTGTGTTGTCGGAGGGTGTCACAACACGAACAGGGACGGATTCAAGTTGCACCAGTGGCCCAAAGATGCGAAAGTGGCAAGAAATTGGACGTTTGTTCCGCACACTTTACCGACGAAAGCTATGCTACGACAGAGATGGCAAGAATGTGTGGATATCCTGCGACACTCAAAGCAGATGCATTTCCAACGATAAAGTCAAAGAAATCTGCCGCCAGACCCCCATTGAATCTGCCGGAGTGTGTGAGCAATTCAGGGACAAAGGACCTCGGTAGCACGGCAAGCAATGGCGGCAGTTTGTTCCCGCAGACGAGCGAGCTAAACCCCCTGGATGTCTTGGCTCACACCGTCCCTTATGCCACCGAAGATGATCAAGAGAAAAATATCGACCCTAGCTTCCCTGGCCTGCTGACATCAACTCCAAAACTGGACAGATCAGCTTTCAGGAAAAGAGAGCGGATGAGGGTATGTCTACAGAATATATTAATTGATGAAAATTGGGCTGTCTGCACTCTCAAAGTGCATGTTGTTGCCAAATGTATTTCATATGCTGTAAACCTAGTTCATAGTTGTTAGTTTCCTTTAATGCCAAACAAACACATACCAATCGTTGGTTAGAAGGCGATCGCCGAATTCGTCCTCGCTTTCTCCCGTGTCGCTGGCTGTCGTGTCGTTTTCGTCGGTTTCGCTTGCATACGGTTCAAACCGATATGGCTCAATAGCTTCAGTTTCTTCTTCAATTTCGTTTTCGCTACCTGCCTCCACACTACAACCATCCGTTTCAATACATGCGTAATCTGTTGAATCGCTTAAGCCGCTGAAATCCGAGTCTGAATCCGAGCTAATGTCGCTATACCTTGCTGTTCTATGCGCCATGTTTGTTTGTGTTGGCATCACTATGAGACGTCACAGGAAAATTGACGGGTGTATATAACGATGGTTAAAATCAGGCACTTTGAAGCTTTTTTTAGGGATATTGCGTGATGGGTAAAATTTTGAAAAAAACTTCGAAAAATAAAATAAGCCACTGGGAACTGATTTTTAATGGTTTTAACCATTCTGAAATTGTGATAATGTTCCCCTTTAAGGTTGATGTGGGACACAAACAGGATGGATTCTGTTTTACCCAAGTTTATGGATAGAAGTTCTACATGGTTAAGAACCACTGGTCTAAGTACTAATGTTGAATATTATAAATAAAGGTTTTGAAAATACATTTAAAAAATGCTGGGAAAAGTGTGGGTAAATGATTAAAAATGTTCTTACCTGTCAAAAGTAACGCCAAAGACAGAAACACGAGGATGTGCAACATGTTTCTCGGACTATTAAGGTGGAGGGGAAGAATCCACCGGAAAAATCCAAAATGTTTAAAGTTTAAAGGAAAAGTGTCACCTGGTGCATCATTCTAAATGGATACTGAATGACTACACTGTTTGCTGTCCTCGACTAAAAAAATGCAGAGAGGGAACTTTAGTGCCGACTGCTATCATTTTTAGGCTTGATGTTGAAGATCCTGGTGACATATTGGTCGGAATGCACTTCCAAATGCTGCAAAATGTGCGCCGCTGTCCCTCGCCGCATTAGTTAGTGACAGAAGCTTCTTGAAGTTGGCTGCTGCGTCCGGCGCATAGTCCAAAAATTATGCGTAATATACATCATGTATGGTGGAGAGAAAAAAAAAAAAAAGCGAAAAGTTGAAATCCGAACCCCACACTAGTATCACATCCCATGCGAGCGTGCACGAAAAGTCCCGACGAGAACTTCCCGCCCGCTCCTGCTGCTGCCCGCAGAGCACCGGGGAGGACACAACCGCAGCCCTCCAGCTGACTTGGACGTCAAAAGATTCTACGAAAGTCCGACTTCCAGTTTTCGTGGCGTCCGGGGAAAGGAAAGGAGCCACTAGCAGCGGCGGTGACAGTAAGTAAGTTGTACTGGCACACGTCACAACACACACACTCGCACAGGCAAATAGGACCGATACGCTCGACACCAACATCGCAGTCGAGGCGTTTAAATAAAAGTTTTAAGTTGTTTTTTTAAACCATTTTGAAAAAAATACTCCTCATAGTGGTATTGTTTGTAACGATCCAATAATTGCAGAAATTTACCTAAACCGATTTGCATCGCTTCCTTTTTTCTTTTTTTTTTATTAAATGTTGCGTCCCGACCTGTTAGAGTGCATCAGCGACCCCTTGTGGAAAGAATAATCAACTGACAAGATGTATTGCTATTAGAATCTATTTGGTCAGTGTTGAGGGACATGCATTTTTATTATTTAAAGACGACTTAGAACCTTTTTTTAGTTCTGTTTTTCTTAGATTTAGAGACAATTAAATATAATCTGAGGGGTACACCAAAACAATTTGACTTGACCTGGGGCTGCATAATAAGGTAAAGCAGTGACGTGCGGTGAGGTTGATGGCTGGTGAGGCACTGACTTCATCACAGTCAGATTTACAAACATATGAACCGTAAAGAGTATCTTATTCACCATTTGATTGGCAACAGTTAACGGGTTATGTTTAAAAGCTCATACCAGCATTCTTCCCTGCTTGGCACTCAGCATCAAGGGTTGGAATTGGGGGTTAAATCACCAAAAATGATTACCGGGCGCGGCACCGCTGCTGCCCACTGCTCCCCTCACCTCCCAGGGGATGAACAAGGGGATGGGTCAAATGCAGAGGACCAGTGTTGGGTTAGTTACTGAAAAGCAGTAACTAGTTACAGTTACTAGTTACTTCATTTCAAAAGTAACTCAGTTACTAACTCAGTTACTTACACCAAAAAGTAATGCGTTACTGTGAAAAGTAACTATTTAGTTACTTCTTTTTTCTTTCTTTTTTAAAGCTCCAATTAATGCCCTTTTAGCCTTCATTTCAGTACTGTTATTGTAGTGGAGAATAATACAATCTGTTGATCAACTTGACATGCATTTGCATCACTCAACTCTGCTAAGCCATGTGCTCTACATACAACACACAAAGACAAAGATATGTTACAAAGGCCAATTTGTTTCTGGCCAGAACAAATTGACAAAACTATTTTAAATAGCTGCAACATAACATACATAAGTAACAAACAGCATAATAACAGCATAGATGTAAACCAAGAAAGGCACACACTACATACACAAAGTCTAACCAGGCATTTTCTTCCTCAAGTAATTCTTATACAAAATCATGTCTGAAACCCAGAACACTACACATTTCCCCAGTTTTAGTTTAGAGATAAGGAAAGATTGGCCTGGCCCACTAGGATCCCTCTTTATGTTTGTGAACTTTATAGTCTATACATTTAGAGTGATGTGATAATCAAACACTTTAGAAGTCTAGAATGAAAGAGTATATAAGAGAATTGACAGCAACGTTCCCTCTCAGGAGCGCGCATGTGCAATTGCGCACTGCTCAAGCGTCCTCTGCGCACGGCAAATCTATGCCATGCACAAAATCAAATAAAAAAATAAGCGCATAACAATTTTCGACACGACACGGACACGACAGAGAAAACCGTTTTCGTCATCATTGTTCAAATATTGTAACGTCTGTCGAGACGCTTTGAGGACATGAATTCCATCCATCACTTTACTGAGCAAAACTCTTTACTGTCGGCCATAAACACATCACCAAAACATTAGTAAAAAAACTTATATCTAGCAAAACTGGTCATTTTCTGCAGTACAAACCAGACCAAAAGCAACTTTGTTATATCAACAGCAGCCGCTCGCTCTCTCACGTGCGCCAACACTTGCACATATGGCACTTAGCCAGTGATGCGTTTACAGCCACACAAAAAGTCGGACAACTCCAACACCACACATAAAGTGTCATTCCAGGTCGTTACACTATGATTTACCAATCAAATGTGTGCTTATTCTAGTGTCATTTATTAGGAATCTTAATTTATAAATATTAATCATTAAATGCTGTTAGTATATTAAATAAATACTAATAAAAATATATTTTTTACAAACAGGAAGTTGCAGGAATGTACACATGATCCCCTGCTTACATCTCATTGTGCAACATGTGAATGTTTTAATGGGAACTAAATGCAATGTCTGAAAGGGGTACAAATTATTTCCAAAGCAGGACCTCCACCCAGACAAACAATACAAGTACACAGTTCATGAAAAACAATATTTTTTGTTATTGTCATTATAAGTGGGCCTAAACACTTATATTAGAAATGGAAAAGACTGCTGTCATTTGATTATAATAATAAGAGAATGTTGTCTGTCTATCTGTGTTGGCCCTGTGATGAGGTGGGGACTTGTCCAGGGTGTACCCTGCCTTCCGCCCGAATGCAGCTGAGATAGGCTCCAGCGACCCCGAAAGGGACAAGCGGTAGGAAATGGATGGATGGATGGAGATGTAAGTTGTTATTTAGTGAGGTTTGGGACAGGTGTGCTGCTGGTGTAGCCACAGTGTGCACGTCTAAAGTTGCTCACATGGACTCCACTCAATGCTCAGGGAGTTTTTGCGTTTGCTCACACATGAACAATTAGAGGGAACATTGATTGACAGAGTGTGTACCTTCAGCGGTGAATGGTGGTGGTGGTGGAGGTGAAGTGGCATCAGAGTCTCTGTCTCTCTTTACTAGCTTCGTCGAAGCATGTTGCTATGTAGCTTGTTTCAGCAGATTTGAATTGCTGTTTTGGGCAGTAGATGGCATCTTTGATCCAAAGCACAATTTACATTTAACTAAAATGTTATTTTCTTTGTGCTCGACAAAAGAAAAGTAGTGAAAATATCTCCATGTTAGCAAACTCGACTTCTGGCTCCGCCATGATCAGACACGCCCCCCCCCCCCCCCCCCCCCCTCGCTCCCCACACTCACACTCAGACACACCCACACAGAGCGCATGTCTCTCTCTCTTCTCCGGCTTGTGACACAAGAAGAATCAGAACGATGACAGAGCAGCGCTCCGATAAAACACACTTTATACTACATAAAAAGTAACGTAAAATAACGCAGTAACGCATCATGTAGTAACGGTAACTGAGTTACTGAATATAAAAAAATAACGCGTTAGATTACTAGTTACCGCCGAAACTAACGGCGTTACAGTAACGCGTTACTTTGTAACGCGTTAGTCCCAACTAAGGCTGAAACGACGCGTCGACGTAGTCGACGTCATCGGTTACGTAAATACATCGACGTCGTTTTTATGCTTCGACGCGTCGCATATTTACGTCACACTGCCGTCATGGCGGAGCGCAAAGCAGATGATGCGAGCGGTGCGAGCGAGGGAAAAAAAGCACGCCAAAAGTCGTCAAAAGTGTGGGAGTATTTCAATAAACAAATGTATATAATTCGGCATTATTTCGGCCAGTCGGCTTATAAAATCAGAGCCGATCAGTTTACGTTCGCGCGCAGGTATAACGCGGCGCGCTCCTGTCTCATCTGCTGGTACGCGAGCCCGGTAATTAGACCGCTGTGTCAAATCAAGGAGTACAAAAGACGCCAGCGCAGAGTGGAAAAAGGTTTAGTTCATTACAGATAACCCAGAGTTGTGCCAAAAGTATGTAAGATTTAATATTTCTCTTCGTGGGTGTGGCGCACCTGTTGCGCTGGTGAGATGGGAGGGGGGGTTGTGTGCATGTAGCGTGCTTAGTCTGGAGGCTAAATACACACAGTGTGTTATGTAACTGTTGTTTAGTGTTGATATTCTTTGCTTAGTTTGATAAATGTTGGAGCAGTTTGCTTCATCAGGAGGGTGAAGTCGCTCAATTTAAAGTGTTGGATTTAACTGTGTTGGTGAGGGCGTAGAAAAAGGGGCATTTTTCTACCAGTAGACAGCGTTTAAGATTGAGTGTTTCACTGCTAAATTAATAATATATTTATATTGAATATGGATTTTAAATATGTATCTAAATAGGTGGTTAATTGGTTAGGTATTTATGTATTTGCATATTGGGTTTTCTGTTGCATTTATCTATTGTGTTTCTGGTGTTAAATGTATTTTATATGTATCTTGGTGCATTTATGTTGAGACAATTTATTTAAAATCTGTTTTAACTTAAAGGGAAAAGATGTGTCCATTTTCTTGCACTTGTTTAATGGTTAAGAGTTTGATAGCTAATTGATAGTTGTAAATTATGGGATTGATAATTGATTGATTTTTTACAGCATGTTAATCTTGTGGTGTTTTGTCCTTAAAGGTTTTTCACCTACTAAAGAAGCTAAAGGCTACTAAAGGCTACTAAAGACAGCTAATGACAGCTAAAGAAACTAAAGTCTATTAACACTGCTAAAGACTGCTAAAAAGACTAAAGAAGAAAAAAGAAGCTGTTTCTTGGTTGGAAAAACTGTTGCAAACTAAAGGAAAATAAAAGGAAAAAGTAACTACGGTCTGGTCTTTTGAGTGAAATCCAGAAGCCACATTCAGCATTGGTACATCCCTTAAAGTGTGGGATAAGCACAGCGAAAAAAGCAAAACACTTGACAGTTGTTGTATGCACACTGTGTCGAGCGGAAATGGCCTATCATAGCAGCACAACGGCTATGAAGGAACATTTGAAAAGAAAACACCCGACAGCGTTCTTGCCATCACCATCAACTAGTCAATCGTCCGCGTGAGTATACATTGTCATCATTACACAAAATCATGAATGTGTCATTTGTATCTGTGTTGTAAATTCATAAACTAAAACACTGTTTCGCTCTGAGAGGCGCGTTTGGCATGCCTGTTCAGTGTTTACAAAGACGCGCTCCTCTTTAACGCTAACGTTAATTAGTTGTGCAAATACCTTTTACAACATTAACAGTTACATATACTATGTACAAACCAACAATTAACTTTCACTTTAATCATACTATCATTGTTGTGTTATTAAGCAAAATAAGCAATACTTTTACTTTTGTTGAAATGTTTACACTGTTACAGAATATTTCGTTTTGCACTTTTTTGTATTGGATGTTTATCTTTATTTTTGCACATTTTAAAGCAAAATAAGCAATACTTTTACTTTAGAAATGCTTATACTATTGCAGAATATTAAGATTTGCACTGGATGTTTACTTTTATATTTGCACATTAAAAAGCAAATAAGCTACTTTTAATTTTGTTAAATGTTAAAAGTTTTAAATGTTTACATTGTTACAGAATATTTTGTCATGTTGTTGTCAATGTTGACTGAGTGGCCATACTTTTGTTTTTGTATATAAAAGTCATGCCTTTTGAAAAAACTGGCCAACATTTATTTTTTCATCTTCATTTTAAATAAAAAAAATAATCGGTAAAAGGAAAAATAATCTATAGATTAATCGAAAAAATAATCTATAGATTAACCGATTAATCGAAAAAATTATCTATAGATTAATCGATAGAAAAATAATCGTTAGCTGCAGCCTTAGTCCCAACACTGCAGAGGACACATTTCACCACACCTAGTGTGTGTGTGACAATCATTGGTACTTTAACTTAACTTTAACTTTACACATACAAACTGTAGCACACAAAAAAGCACATTAAATAAAAAAACTTTATTATGGTCTTACCTTTACTTATAAATGCGCCGCTGTTGTGCTGGATTAATGAACCCCCTGATGGGAGTGTTATATCAACTAAAGCCCTCACTTCAACTTTCCACGTGCAACATTGAATCTATTTAAAAAAGTGTAACCGAGGGTTTATAAATGTTGCCTATACTGTATGAAACTACAAAATAACAAACATGGAGGCTCCAGTTTACACGAGGACCACTTTATTTACCTTCTTTCAAAAACTTCCGCTCCACTCCAACGTGTCAAAATTCCGCTCTTAGCGCTTTCAAAATAAGAGCTCAAGGCATATACTGTATAACAGCGCATAACAGGAACTTAACATCACAAAGAGGAAAGCCCATAAAAATAGGTTACAAAAGTTATTTAATAAGAAGCCAAAAGTGCAAAAACAATAATGTTCGTGTTGGAGGAGTTGTGAATTAGATACACCTGCAGTCTGTAGGTGTACCTAATGTTGTGGCCCTGCAGTCATTCACAACTCCTCCAACACGAACATTATTGTTTTTGCACTTTTTGGCTTCTTATGAAATAACTTTTTTAAATAGATTCAATCTTGCACGTGGGAAGTTTAAGTGTGGGCTTTAGTTGATATAACACTCCCGTCAGGGGTTGCCGTGCATTCTACGGCGGGGGTGCAGGAGGCGAGCCTCAGCCAGTGCGTCTTTTGCAGCCGTTTTATGATCGCTCAGCACAAGAAATACGTTACACACATACAGATGTTGACAAAATACACTGTACATTATATACCTCAGCTAACTAAACTATGGAAATGTATAATATAATTCATATAGCAATACGGTCTCACTGCACAGCAGACCAGCAGTTAGCCAAGTTCGTCCATGTTGAGGCACTGAGTGACGTGCCTCGACTGGCTGCTGTTCACCGCACCGTCTCTTCTCAGTATTTGAACGGCAAATGTGAAAATTCAGCGATTTTGAATAAAAATAATCTAAAACTGGTGAAGTTAAATGGAAAATAACTTTATCGTGTAATCACTGGATACATTTAACAATTTAATATATATTTTTTTCTTTTTACATTTTTTTTCTTTCCATGATGGCAGGTGAGGCCCCGCCTCACCTGCCTCTAGTGACTGCACGTCACTGAGGTAAAGTACCAATGATTGTCACACACACACTAGGTGTGGCGAAATTATTCTCTGCATTTGACCCATCACCCTTGATCACCCCCTGGGAGGTGAGGGGAGCAGTGGGCAGCAGCGGTGGCCGCGCCCGAGAATCATTTTTGGTGATTTAACCCCCAATTCCAACCCTTGATGCTGAGTGCCAAGCATTGATTGATTGATTGATTGAAGCTTTTATTAGTAGATTGCACAGTACAGTACACATTCTGTAAATGGTAACACCCGAATAAGTTTTTCAACTTGTTTAAGTCGGGGTCCACTTAAATCGATTCACGGTACAGATATATACTATCATCATAATACCATACTTGCCAAACCTCCCGGATTTTCCGGGAGACTCCCGAAATTCAGCGCCTCTCCCGAAAACCTCCCGGGACAAATTTTCTCCCGAAATTCATGCGGACCTGAGTGACGTGTCGACAGTCTGTTTTCACGTCCACTTTCCCGCAATATAAACAGCGTGCCTGCCCAACAACACACAACAGCAGTCACGTTTTCGTCTACCGTAAAGCAGTCCGTCTGCCGTAGACAGCAATGTTGTGACACTCTTAAGGATTCTTAGGGACGGCGTGGCGCAGTGGTAGAGTGGCCGTGCGCAACCCGAGGGTCCCTGGTTCAATCTCCACCTAGTACCAACCTCGTCATGTCCGTTGTGTCCTGAGCAAGACACTTCACCCTTGCTCCTGATGGGTGCTGGTTAGCGCCTTGCATGGCAGCTCCCTCCATCAGTGTGTGAATGTGTGTGTGAATGGGTAAATGTGGAAGTAGTGTCAAAGCGCTTTGAGTACCTTGAAGGTAGAAAAGCGCTATACAAGTACAACCCATTTATCATTATTTATTTAAACAGGACAATACTGCCATCTACTGTACTTGTGACAATAACATCTAGGGCTTTTAGAGAGTGCAGTGCACAACTGCGCACACAACAAGGAGACGAAGCAGAATGCATCATCAGAGAGGGTGTTCAGCATGGTTAGAAAAATAGTGACAGAGAATAGAACAAGGATGGACAATTCAACCCTTAACTCAACAATGAGTAGATGAGTGTTATGTGAGTGTGTATGTGTAAATAAAAAATAAATGAACACTGACATTCAAGTATTTCTCTTATATATATATATATATATATATATATATATATATATATATATATATATATATATATATATATATATATATATATAGCTAGAATTCACTGAAAGTCAAGTATTTCTTATCTATATATATATATTTTATCTAAAGTTCATTCTGAGTGTATTTTGAAGTCAAAAGAGAATGTACGGTCAAAACAAATTGCATGATTAATGTGATACATTTTTGTGATTACCGTAATCACATTATTTTTGACATACTTAATGTATATGCACTTTTGAGTTTGGATTAATCAATATTAATCACAGGTTATTACTCGCTTGCATTATTCAAATTAACTTTGAAAAAAGCCTCATATTTATTACTTAAGTTAAGTAGTTGTTTTAATAAAATTAATCACACTATTGAATTTAGATTAATCATGATTATACAGTTGTGCCCTGGGAGAATTTATGATTTCTTGGCCATTCTTCAGAGAATTTGAATGATAACACAAAAACCTTTCTTCCACTCATGCTTAATGGTTGTGTGAAGCTATTTATTGGCAAACAACTGTGTTTACTCTTTTTAAATCAAAATGACAAAAGAAAGTACACAAATGACCCTGATAGAAAGCCATCACTCCAAATTACTTTGTTCCAGAAGTTTTGAAGCTTGTCTCTGTGCTGTTTGGCGTAATGTAAGCGGTATACTTTGTGACATTTGCGCCGAAATGGCTTTCTTCTGGCGACTCGACCATGCAGCCCATTTTTCTTCAAGTGCCTCCTTATTGTGCATCTTGAAACAGCCACACCACAATTTTTCAGAGAGTCCTGTATTTCAGCTGAAGTTATTTGTGGATTTTTCTTTGCATCTCCAACAATTTTCCTGGCAGTTGTGGCTGAAATCTTTGCTGGTCTACCTGAATCCCTAATTTTCCACTTCTTAATCAGCATTTGAACACTGCTGATTGGCATTCTCAATTCCTTGGATATCTTTTTATACCCCTTTTTATACCTCTTTTTTATGCAGTTCAATTACCTTTTCTCGCAGATCCTTTGACAATTCTTTTACCTTCCCCATGACTCAGAATCCAGAAACATCCGTGCAGCACTGGATGAAAGATGCAATGGTCTGTCAGAAGCCCAGAAACTTACTGACCTTTTATACACACACATTAATTACAAACAAACAGGTCACAGGTGAGGATTGGAACCTTGATTAGCCATTCAAACCTGTTTGTGCATGTTATCAGATCAAAGTCACTGGGGTATGTAAACTTTTGATCAGGGTCATTTGGGTACTTTCTTTTAAAATGTTGATTTAAAAAGAGTAAACACGGTTGTTTGCCTGTAAATAGCTTCACACAACCATTAAGCATAAGTGGAAGAAAGGTTTTTGTGTTATCATTCATAGTCTCTGAAGAATGGCCAAGAAATCATAAATTCTCCTAGGGTATGTAAACTTATGAGCACAACTGTATACAGGTTATTACTCGCTTGCATAATTTGAATTACCTTAAAAAAAGAGCCCTATATTTGGACACAAATGCAATTTTATTATCAAAATTCACGGTCCGTTGTGGTGAAGAAGGAGCTGAGCCGGAAGGCAAAGCTCTCAATTTACCGGTCGATCTACGTTCCCATCCTCACCTATGGTCATGAGCTTTGGGTTATGACCGAAAGGACAAGATCTCGGGTACAAGCGGCCGAAATGAGTTTCCTCCGCCGGGTGGCGGGGCTCTCCCTTAGAGATAGGGTGAGAAGCTCTGCCATCCGGGAGGAGCTCAAAGTAAAGCCGCTGCTCCTCCACATCGAGAGGAGCCAGATGAGGTGGTTCGGGCATCTGGTCAGGATGCCACCCGAACGCCTCCCTAGGGAGGTGTTTAGGGCACGTCCGACCGGTAGGAGACCGCGGGGGAGACCCAGGACACGTTGGGAAGACTATGTCTCCCGGCTGGCCTGGGAACGCCTCGGGGTCCCACAGGAAGAGCTGGACGAAGTGGCTGGGGAGAGGGAAGTCTGGGCTTCCCTGCTTAGGCTGCTGCCCCCACGACCCGACCTCGGATAAGCGGAAGAAGATGGATGGATGGATGGAAAATGTTTTCCAGGAACATTTGTTTAAATGTTTTACTTGAATACACTTCATTTGCATGATCCAAATGTCACAATGATATCATCTAAAGTCTAGTCAGGGTGCGCCTTTTATATGAAAAAAGATCGAAAATAGACCATTCATCAGCGGTGCGCCCTATGGTCCGGAAAATATGGTAGTTATGTTAGTTTTCAGAACAAATTTCAGTTATGGCGTCTTCATCCAGCCTCATGTTGAAGACATCTGTTAAGTGACTTTTCATTCCGATAGTAATCAACATGAAACCCAGCTTTTGCTTCTTTCTACATGAGTGCAATTTGATGACGTAACCAACCTCCCTGCAAAAAGTATTAGACGTGGGATAGAGAAAAGTCCCATTCCATGTTTTAATGGTGGGCTGCTGGGCCATCCAAAAGGAGTCTGTCACTCAGATGAATCCCCTAATGCAGGCCATGCTTTGGTCTATTGAGGAGCTGGGAAACAAAGACAGAAACACAGAGCAGAGCCCAAGTGGTATAAGTTACATACTCTGGAGCTGCAAGTCATTAAAACATGTCAGAACTCCTACAGGCTCTGCATATGGCAAATACATTTTACAGGCTAAATTACTGACAGGTAGGCCGCCGTATAAACACGCACACATCATCCATCTCCTGTCCAAGGAGGGCCAACACGGAGCTTGTATACTTTTAGAGAGGTGCACTAATAAAGTAATTCGTATTACATCTCAACAGATGTGGCATTTGGACCCTCAGGCCTCTCTGTGTCTTGGTCTTAAGACTTTGAGGATTGAAGAAAGGTCTAGTAGTCTGTGATGTCTAACAAGCTTTCATGTGTCAGAAATGGAACTAGGATTGAAATGCCATTCCATACATGTAAGGATGCACAGCTACGGATGGGTACCTTTCAAATTTGAATCGATACTGTACCAGCAACAGGTACCGCGGAATTAATACCGTGTCCCTTGGCAAGTTTCACTGCAATAAGGCGCTTTTGGTAGCCATCCAAAAGCTTCTGGCAAGCTTCTGGTTGCATTTTTGACCACTCCTCTTGACAAAATTGGTGCAGTTCAGCTAAATTTGTTGGTTTTCTAACATGGACTTGTTTCTTCAGCATTGTCAAACACGGTCAAGTCAGGACTTTCTAAAGCCAGCCATTCTAAAACCTTAATTCTAGCCTGATTTAGCCATTCCTTTACCACTTTTGACGTGATTACAGAACTTTCCTCCAGAAAGTCTTATCTTAATAAACAAAAATTGAGCTGTTTGGCCACAATACCCAGCAATATGTTTGGAGGAGGGCAGCACGGTGGCAGAGGGGTTAGTGCATCTGCCTCACAATACGAAGGTCCTGAGTAGTCTTGGGTTCAATCCCAGGCTCGGGATCTTTCTGTGTGGAGTTTGCATGTTCTCCCCGTGACTGCGTGGGTTCCCTCCGGGTACTCCGGCTTCCTCCCACCTCCAAAGACATGCACCTGGGGATAGGTTGATTGGCAACACTAAAATTGGCCCGAGTGTGTGGATGTGAGTGTGAATGTTGTCTGTCTATCTGTGTTGGCCCTGCGATGAGGTGGCGACTTGTCCAGGGTGTACCCCGCCTTCCGCCCGATTGTAGCTGAGATAGGCTCCAGCGCCCCCCGCGACCCCAAAAGGGAATAAGCGGTAGAAAATGGATGGATGGATGGATGTTTGGAGGAGAAAAGGTGAGGCCTTTAATCCCAGGAAACCATCAAGCATATTTTGCTCTGGGCTCTGCTCAGGTTTTGTTGCCAATGGAACTGGTGCTTTACAGAGAGTAAATGGGACAATGAAAAAGGAGGATTACCTCCAAATTTTTCAAGACAACCTAAAATCATCAGCCTGGAGGTTGGTTCTTGGGCGCAGTTGGGTGTTCCAACAGGACAATGACCCCAAACACACGTCAAAAGTGGTAAAGGAATGGCTAAATCAGGTTAGAATAAAAGGGGAACATTATCACCAGACCTATGTAAGCGTCAATATATACCTTGATGTTGCAGAAAAAAGACCATATATTTTTTAACCGATTTCCGAACTCTAAATGGGTGAATTTTGGCGAATTAAACGCCTTTCTATTATTCGCTCTCGGAGCGATGACGTCACATCGGGAAGCAATCCACCATTTTCTCAAACACATTACAAACAGCGAGTCAAATCAGCTCTGTTATTTTCGACTGTTTTCCGTACCTTGGAGACATCATGCCTCGTCGGTGAGTTGTCAGAGGGTGTAACAACACGAACAGGGACGGATTCAAGTTGCACCAGTGGCCCAAAGATGCGAAAGTGGCAAGAAATTGGACGTTTGTTCCGCACACTTTACCGACGAAAGCTATGCTACGACAGAGATGGCAAGAATGTGTGGATATCCTGCGACACTCAAAGCAGATGCATTTCCAACTGGACTGGACAGATCAGCTTTCAGGAAAAGAGAGCGGATGAGGGTATGTCTACAGAATATATTAATTGATGGAAACTGGGCTGTCTGCACTCTCAAAGTGCATGTTGTTGCCAAATGTATTTCATATGCTGTAAACCTAGTTCATAGTTGTTAGTTTCCTTTAATGCCAAACAAACACATACCAATCGTTGGTTAGAAGGCGATCGCCGAATTCGTCTTTGCTTTCTCCCGTGTCGCTGGCTGTCGTGTCGTTTTCGTCGGTTTCGCTTGCATACGGTTCAAACCGATATGGCTCAATAGCTTTAGTTTCTTCTTCAATTTCGTTTTCGCTACCTGCCTCCACACTACAACCATCCGTTTCAATTCATGCGTAATCTGTTGAATCGCTTAAGCCGCTGAAATCCGAGTCTGAACCCGAGCTAATGTCGCTATACCTTGCTGTTCTATGCGCCATGTTTGTTTGTATTGGCATCACTGTGTGACGTCACAGGAAAATGGACGGGTGTATATAACGATGGTTAAAATCAGGCACTTTGAAGCTTTTTTTAGGGATATTGCGTGATGGGTAAAATTTTGAAAAAAACTTCAAAAAACAAAATAAGCCACTGGGAACTGATTTTTAATGGTTTTAACCCTTCTGAAATTGTGATAATGTTCCCCTTTAAGGTTTTAGAATGGCCTTCCCAAAGTCCTGACTTAAACGTGTGGACAATGCTGAAGAAACAAGTCCGTGTCAGAAAACCAACAAATTTAGCTGAACTGCACCAATTTTGTCAAGAGGAGTGGTCAAAAATTCAAGCAGAAGCTTGTGGATGGCTACCAAAAGCGCCTTATTGCAGTGAAACTTGCCAAGGGACATGTAACCAAATATTAACATTGCTGTATGTATACTTTTGACCCAGCAGATTTGGTCACATTTTCAGTAGACCCATAATAAATTCATAAAAGAACCAAACTTCATGAATGTTTTTTCTGATTCCTTCCGTGCATTGATTTCTGTTTCCACAGCAGTGCATGTCTGACTTCCGGCAACATTTCTTTTCCTACACCTACTCGAGACAGACTTGGTAAAAGACAGCGAAGATGACTATTTTCGGACAAATGAGGATTCACAACCTTATACTTTTGAAGCTAAATATACTGCTGCTTATAGAAGCGAGCATGAAGGCTTAGTGAGGCGTTGGAGCAGATGAAAGCCTGGAGAGTGAGGTGAAAGCGACAACGCTATAAATATGGAACTTGGAGCTAAGCTATTTAGACATAAATAGATTGCTTAACCAAAATCAACAGGAAACGTCCCCGGCAAGCTGGACCAGACGAACAACTGTCCATCGTATACAATAGTGAGTCACTTTATTTTTGATCATGATACACGCACCATGTCATGGGTGTTGGTACAACTACAGTATATACCGTATTTTTCGGACTATAAGTCATACTTGCCAACCCTCCCGGATTTTCCGGGAGACTCCCGAAATTCAGCGCCTCTCCCGAAAACCTCCCGGGACAAATTTTCTCCCGAAATTCAGGCGGAGCTGGAGGTCACGCCCCCTCCAGCTCCATGCGGACCTGAGTGACGTGTTGACAGCCTGTTCACACGTCCGCTTTCCCCTAATATAAACAGCTAATGATCGAGGGCGAGTTCTTGGTTTCTTATGTGGGTTTATTGTTAGGCAGTTTCATTAACGTCCTCCCAGCGCGTTAACAACACACAACAACAGCAGTCAAGTTTTCGTCTACCTACCGTAAAGCAGTTGGTCTGCCGTAAACAGCAATGTTGTGACACTTTTGAACAGGACAATACTGCCATCTACTGTACGTGCATATGTGACCCACCCATAATGTGTCACATTATTGTGTTGATTTATTTTGTTTATTTTGTGGTTTGAATTCGTTTTTGGAGCTGTCATTACACATTTATCAGTATTCACATTGGTCAGTAGGGGGCAGTAGGGCGTTTCTTCCTAATTGAATGCTATCACCTGCAGACCGGAAGTGTCTTGTCATTCTGATGAACGCGACCAGTCTGTGAACAATTGAAACGTCCTGTGTGCTTTTTCCTCCTGTATAACAGGTTAGTTTTGGTGAATCAACTCACTGAATAATATCCATGTGATCTTTATAAGTTTAAGTACACATTCTGATGGTGGAGCCTAACTCTAAAGTGTTTGTGAGTTGTAGTTTGTATTTGTGAATGAATCCAGTGCATAGCTGCAGTAATCAATACAAAAAGGCGACGTGAGTACGCAATGTTTATATAGGAACTTCTGAATTCAGACTCCCAAATTAGAGCTCCAGTTTTCTTATTGATTTTATAATGTATATTTGTATAATGTGTGTGTTCTGAAATAGTGACAGAGAATAGAACAAGGATGGACAATTCAACCCTTAACTCAATGATGAGTAGATGAGTGTTATGTGTGTGTATATGTGTAAATAAATGAACACTGAAATTCAAGTATTTCTTTTATTTATTTGTATGTATATGTATGTATATATATATATATATATATATATATATATATATATATATATATATATATATATATGTATATATATATATATAATAAAATATATATATTGCTAGAATTCACTGAAAGTCAAGTAATTCTTATATATATATATCTTAACCACGCCCCCGCCCCACCCCCGACCACGCCCCCCACCCCCCACCTCCCGAAATCGGAGGTCTCCTGGTTGGCAAGTATGCTATAAGTCGCAGTTTTTTTCATAGTTTGGCCGGGGGTGCGACTTATACTCAGGAGCGATTTATGTGTGAAATTCTTAACACATTACCGTAAAATATCAAATAATATTATTTAGCTCATTCACGTAAGAGACTAGACGTATAAGATTTCATGGGATTTAGCGATTAGGAGTGACAGATTGTTTGGTAAACGTATAGCATGTTCTATATGTTATAGTTATTTGAATGACTCTTACCATAATATGTTACGTTAACATACCAGGCACGTTCTCAGTTGGTTATTTATGCCTCATATAACGTACAGTTATTCAGCCTGTTGTTCACTATTCTTTATTTATTTTAAATTGCCTTTCAAATGTCTATTCTTGGTATTGGGTTTTATCAAATAAATTTCCCCCAAAAATGCGATTTATACTCCAGTGCGACTTATATATGTTTTTTTCCTTCTTTATTATGCATTTTCGGCCGGTGCGACTTATACTCCGTAGCGACTTATAGTCCGAAAAATACGGTACACTGTCTGGCTAGCTCAGCTGTGTACAAATAAAACATGAAATGTGGACTAATACTTTACAGATACTTTAATATGATTGTTTATGTTTTTCAGTCAGTACAGATTAGTGTCTTATCGCAGTATGTGGTGCATTACAAACTCAAACGCGTTTTGTGTTGTCGTAGAAGCTAGCTTATCAATTGCCGCGGTTAGCTTTTACGGCTAATACTGTAGCATGGTGATGTGTTACTACGCTAGAAAAAGAGTTCCTCAGTGTTCACTTTTAGAATAACAATGTTGCTCCAGCTTGGTTATTACGTGGGTTACGGAACGTAAATGATGTATTGTTGACGGTTTTTGAATTCATTTTGAAAGTGATTTAGACGTAGAATTGATTGCTCTTAGTCGCTGCATTGCTCGCCACCTACAACGAGCTGATTTTTGTATGTTAGAAAGTGGAAAAAAACAACTTTGTGTCTTCTTGTCTCTCATAATGATTGTGAACAATAGACAACATTAAAAAAAAAAGTGCAGTTCCCCTTTAAGGCTGGAATATACTCTCATGTCTAGCTTGCATCCCCTCTGATGGCATTTTGTTTGATTTATAGTTATTTCGTGCGGGGGTGGCGCCAGACGTGTAATTGTCTTCCAAAACACTAAGGGGCAGTGTCTCCAGAAGGAGCAATTGCAGCTGTCGTTGACTAGATATTGACCTTTTTGTGAAGAGTGATGGCAACCATAACATCGACATCTTTGTCTACACTGGAACTAATCATTCAGATTCATCAGTTTTCTTTTAATGGACGTTTTACTTATAAAGCAGAGTAAAACATGTTCCTAAGATGGACTGTGCAGACAACGCTATTATTATTTGCAACGCTGCTCAGTGGCCTTGTGGTTAGAGTGTCCTCCCTGAGATCAGTAGGTCGTGAGTTCAAACCCCGGCCGAGTCATACCTAAGACTATAAAAATGGGACCCATTACCTCCCTGCTTGGCACTCAGCGTCAAGGGTTGGAATTGGGGGTTAAATCACCAAAATTATTCCCGAGTGCTGCCATCGCTGTTGCTCACTGCTCCCCTCACCTTCCAGGGAGTAGAACAAGGGGATGGGTCAAATTGACTTTATCTTTAGCTATTCGGCCGTTTGGGACACGGGACAAGTGAGAGCTATCATGTCATTGTAAATAAACAAAGCTGTTAAATATTACTACGACATACTGGTGTTAAAGGTCTACTGAAATGCGATTTTCTTATTTAAACGGGGATAGCAGGTCCATTCTACGTGTCATACTTGATCATTTTGCGATATTGCCATATTTTTGCTGAAAGAATTTAGTAGAGAACATCAACGATAAAGTTTGCAACTTTTGGTCGCTGATAAAAAAAAGCCTTGCCTGTACCGGAAGAAGCAGACGAGTAGCGTGACGTCACAGGTTGTGGAGCTCCTCACATCTGCACATTGTTTACAATCATGGCCACCAGCAGCGAGAGCGATTCGGACCGAGAAAGCGACGATTTTCCCATTAATTTGAGCGATGATGAAAGATTCGTGGATGAGGAAAGTGAGAGTGAAGGACTAGAGGACAGTGGGAGTGATTCAGATAGGGAAGATGCTGTGAGAGGCGGGTGGGACCTGATATTCAACTGGGAATGACTAAAACAGTAAATAAACACAAGACATATATATACTCTATTAGCCACAACACAACCAGGCTTATATTTAATATGCCACAAATGAATCCCGCATAACAAACACCTCCACCCTCCCGTCCATATAACCCGCCAATACAACTCAAACACCTGCACAACACACTCAATCCCACAGCCCAAAGTACCGTTCACCTCCCCAAAGTACATACAGCACATATATTTCCCCAAAGTTACGTACGTGACATACACATAGCGGCACGCACGTACGGGCAAGCGATCAAATGTTTGGAAGCCGCAGCTGCATGCGTACTTACGGTACCGCGCCTGCGCATCCAACTCAAAGTCCTCCTGGTAAGAGGCTCTGTTGTCCCAGTTCTCTACAGGCCAATGGTAAAGCTTGACTGTCATCTTCCGGGAATGTAAACAATGAAACACCGGCTGTGTTATCTGGCACAACAGTCAAGGGGTGCATTCTATGGCGGGGGTGCGTTATCCGGCACAACACCTGCCGCAATACACCGCTTCCCACCTACAGCTTTCTTCTTTGCTGTCTCCATTGTTCATTGAACAAATTGCAAAAGATTCACCAACACAGATGTCCAGAATACTGTGGAATTTTGCGATGAAAACAGACGACTTAATAGCTGGCCACCATGCTGTCCCAAAATGTCCTCTACAATCCGTGACGTCACGCGCAGGCGTTATCATACTGAGACGTTTTCAGCAGGATATTTTGTGCGAAATTTAAAATTGCACTTTAGTAAGCTAACCCGGCCGTATTGGCATGTGTTGCAATGTTAAGATTTCATCATTGATATATAAACTATCAGACTGCGTGGTCGGTAGTAGTGGGTTTCAGTAGGCCTTTAATGTGTGTGGTAATGTGTTATTGATGTTTGCCAATAAAAGTTAAAAAGAGTGTCATACTTTGTGACTTTTTCTTGACGCAACAACAACACAATAGGCGGAAAATGACACATTCAGTAATTATTTTTAGAGCGCACCAAGATATTAGATACACAATATGAGTTTTCATGCAAAGGTGTAATCACTGTTGCTTGATTTCATACTATATACCGGTACATGCATTTTAAAAACTAAGTCTGCCCTCCTGTGTTCAGGGAGCCTCCTCTTCGAAAGCTCGGCCATCTGCAACGCCACCGGCCAAGGTTTGCAGGAAGGTACACAATCGGAGTGGGCAAGACGACTAGTGGACCCGACAATATAGACCAAGCTTTACATTGGAATTAGATATAAATACCGGTATTAGTATAGTACCGCAATACTAATGAATCATTTTCGGTACTATACCGCCTCTGAAAAGTATCGGTCCACTGTAATGATACCAAGTACAGTAGCGTATCGAGTCAACACTACTATGATTACGTCGATATTTCTTGGCATCACAACATCTTCTTTTATAAACTCAGGAAATATGTCCCTGGACACATGAGGACTTTGAATATGACCAATGTATGATCCTGTAACGACTTGGTATCGGATTGATACCCAAATTCGTGGTATCATCCAAAACTAATGTAAAGTATCAAACAAGAGAAGAATAAGTGATAATTTAATTTTAACAGAAGTGTAGATAGAACATGTTAAGAGAGAAAGTAAGCAGATATTAACAGTAAATGAACAAGCAGATTAATAATACATTTTCTACCACTTGTCCTTAATAATTTTGACAAAATAATAGAATGGAAAATGACACAATATGTTACTGCATACGTCAGCAGCTAAATTAGGAGCCTTTGTTTGTTTACTTACTACTAAAAGACAAGTTGTCTTGTATGTTCACTATTTTATTTAAGGACAAAATTGCAATAAGAAACATGTTTAATGTACCCTAAGATTTTTTGTTAAAATAAAGCCAATAATGCAATTTTTTCTGGTCCCCTTTATTTAGAAAAGTGCCGAAAAGTATCGAAATAATTTTGGTACTTGTACCAAAATATTGGTTTTGGGACTGTTTACACTAAAAAAAATATATAAAAGCATTTTCTTTCGTACATTACACTAGTTGGCAAAAATAAATCAATTGAACAAAATACAGTACTGTAGGGTTAATTTGAGATAGATTTTTGAAGCAGCTGCATGTCACCTTATGACCTCCAGTAACTCCCTGGGCCATACTGTCCTCATGTCCTATACGTATTCAATCTAATAAATCATACCATAAGTCTTTTTGGGAGGTATCCTTCATCCATGACCTTAACCAGCAGCAGTAGCTTTCCCTCATGTCAGTTGGGGACGTCCTAGCTTCATCATAACCTTTTATTCTCTTCCCGCGGTCTATCTGATCTATGATAGCGTTAATAATAACTGCTGCGGAATACCCTGCCGCCCTCTGTGCCTTGCCCACTGCCGGCCAGCGCAGATCTCCACTGGCCATTCGCAGGCCATTAAAACTGTATTTACTTATCAGTCTCTCTGGGGCCGTCACTTCGTTCTCCAGTCCGATGCCCAGAAGGAAATAAATGAGTGACCTTCCTCTAGCTTAGGATTCACAAGTCAAAATGACCTGTCCTTTATTTTGTTGCCTTATTTCCTCAGAAAGCTACAATGACGATTGCATCTACCATTAAAAAAAGGACAGATAAGGAAATAATCATTCTCTTTTGAAGCAATAATGAACATTCTTCCATCCTTAAAGAATTGATCAATTGCCACTAATTAAAAAGTAGGCACTTTTAGGTCTAAGCCTGTTTTCAGTGAAGGAATGATCCATAATTTACAAGTTGACAGCTTGCTGGAAAAACCAAGAGAAAACTGGATGCTGACCAGGTGGACAAAAAGACAAATAGATGAAATACTTCTATGTGAGCCTCCAATGTGTGAATATGGTATTATTTATTGTGGAATAATAGCCGCTGTAGTGGCTGCTGGTGGCAGGAGCTCTGTGCTCTTGTCTTATCCTTTTGTGTTCCTGATGTTTCCATTTTTTTTTTGTGCCTTTGGGTTCGGGACCCTTTGGGACTGTGTGACAAGGGGTGGCATTTTCGTAACTTCTGCGGTGCTTTTTTGTGAACTTCTGGATCCGCCTCCTGGGAGCCTTTGGCATAATAACTTCAAAATATGACAACTTCCGATTGTTCTTCTTTGTTTTACTTTGGCCCAGAATAGTACATTCTGAAAATGTACATATCACAAATAGTCCTCTCGACAAAACATTTCCAGTTAGTTGAAAATTCTGAGGAAAACATTGGTGCAGTTTGAAAAACACAGCGAAGAACACAATGAACTTTGACTTCATCTCAAAGTATCGACAATTCAACTTTCAGTCACAGCCCATCTAGGACAGAACAAGAAACAAAACAAAGCATAAATAACAACTCTTCTATGTATTAAATATGTCTGTGGAAGTTGCTTCCTAGCAGTTCCACTGTAGACACGGCACAAGAGCCAAGTATGCAGTTTTTAACAAAGTTTTTAATGTACATAGATTTTTTCAAAATATTTGTCCCGCAGAACGTGACTTTTCAGTCACGTCCGTATCCTCTCTCCCCTCCTGCTCCCGGCCGCTTACTGTTAAAGACAACAGATGATTAGATTAACCCGTACCACCTGTGAAATCGAATCACCTGCCAGCTGTGTCTCGCCGTTAGCACTGCCAAGCCCCCGTCTGATGGTGCTCTGTCCTCAGCACCATGGACAGAGGCCGGCCACACCTCACCCCACAATGTCATTTGTCATTTCCACATGTTAATCCTGTGCTAAGTCAACAAACCTTACAGACTGACATAGAAACTATTCAAGACTTACTCCCTGGGCATCACTGTGTATTGATAGAAAAATAAAAGCTGTGCAATGTGTGAACAATTTCAACAAACCAACAATAAAAACTTAAAAGACTGTAAATTACACACTGTTCACTTTCTTTAAATTTGCACGGAAGACAATTTCCACAGAACTATATCAGTGTGCAGTGTCTCATGCTGCATTTTAAAATGTTCATTTTACTCCTGTTTGTTTTACGTTGGGTCGAGGGGGAGGAGTCACAACCTCGCTTTACCGTGTACCTCTTGTTTGGTATACTTTCCGCCCCGGTATAAACTATTTGCCTGCCTAACAGAATTGCTATTGCGACATCCAGTGGACACATTTAGAACAGCAGTTTGTTTTATTTAAAAATGCAGAATCACGGGCCGGATTGAGCCTGTTCGCGGGACTGATCCGGCCCACGGGCCGCATGTTTGACATCCCTGCTCTGAGGTTATATTTCTCCTCTTTTGTTGAGAAAAATTGTTGTTCGTGTTTAGGTAGCAGGTTATAGTTTGCTTTGAGCGTTAAACAAGTGTAAAGGTGACTGTCTGGGTGTTATTTCATGTCCACGGAGGCTCTCATAATATCAAAAACACTATTTAGAAGGTCGTAAACATTTCTGTTTTTATGAGATATCTGTGTAAATATTCAATAATAATTACCGCGGTCAGGCCGCCAATAAACGAGGGTCGACTGTAAATTGAATATGTTATATTGTCTACTTTTAGAGAACTCATGAGTCAAAGTGAACTCTTCACATTCTTCCTCACAGAGACACTTATATCTCGTCAGCTGGATGCGCCACGGTCTACTTTATGTGTCCTTAACTTCCCCTGACCTTTAAAGGGGCTGTTCATTTCCAGCCACAATCTTCACTCGGCATATGCCTGCAGGCAAAAGGATATTAGGCTCAGACCTGCTGGTCTGATAATTCACACTCATGGTATGGAACTGAGCAAACCTGAACCACAATGGGCTCTTTTCATTCCACCGCCTTCACCTTCACCTCGCCATTTATTTTCTGGCACCTTGACGTGTGCAGCTTTTTCAAAAGGGTCCGTATGCGTTATCACATCCTAGAAGTACTTGGAATTTGTGGTAATTAAAGTCTTTTTTTTTTTTTTTTTTTTGCACGAGCCACAGCAGATTGCACATATTTCACAGTATTTTGTAAATCTCCTCTGTGTCAAGGCGCTACCGTGCCTCACTACCTTGACTGCACAGTTTGATTAAAACTGAGAGAAACCAAATGTGATTGACTGGTCTAAAATATTCTTATATGTACCTGTGGTGATCTGATAACCAGAATTAGAGCGGGGTCTTATGTAGGCTGACCATATTCTGAAATCCCAAAAAGAGGACACATATATGCGTGCCAAGGCGGGCAGCACGCCAAGGCCGGGACTAGGTGAAAAGTTGCCAATGATACTCGAACTTGCTTTAAAAATAATATATTTATTTAAATAAAGCATTTTTTCTCCTCTGTTGACAGCAGTGTTGGCGCTATGAATTTCAAAATGGGGTCCCAGGGACCCCATCAAGTCATAAAAATGGGGCCCCACCAGTGACGTGCAGTCACTAGAGGCAGGTGAGGCGGGGCCTCACCTGCCATCATGGAAAGAAAAAAAATGTAAAAAGAAAAAAATGTAATTAAATTGTTATATGTACCGGTATGCAGTGATTATACTATAAAGTTATTTTCCATTTAACTTCACCAGTTTTAGATTATTTTTATTCAAAATCGCTGAATTTTCACATTTGCTGTTCAAATACTGAGAAGAGACGGTGCGGTGAACAGCAGCCAGTTGAGGCACGTCATTCAGTGCCTCAACATGGATTCCGGACTCGGCTAACTGCTGGCCTGCTGTGCAGTGAGACCGTATGGCTATATGAATTATATTATACATTTCCATTGTTTAGTTAGCTGAGGTATATAATGTACAGTGTATTTTGTCAACAACTGTATGTGTGTAACGTATTTCTTGTGCTGAGCGATCATAAAACGGCTGCAAAAGACGCACTGGCTGAGGCTCCAGTAGCCCCGCCTCCTGAACCCCCGCCGTAGAATTGTTATATCAACTAAAGCCCACACTTAAACTTTCCACGTGCAAGATTGAATCTATTTAAAAAAGTTATTTCATAAGAAGCCAAAAAGTGCAAAAACAATAATGTTGGTGTTGGAGGAGTTGTGAATGACTGCAGGGCCACAACATTAGGTACACCTGCAGACTGCAGGTGTATCTAATTCACAACTCCTCCAACACGAACATTATTGTTTTTGCACTTTTTGGCTTCTTATTAAATAACTTTTGTAACCTATTTTTATGGGCTTTCCTCTTTGTGATGTTAAGTTCCTGTTATGCGCTGTTATACAGTATATGCCTTGAGCTCTTATTTTGAAGGCGCTAAGAGCGGAAGTGATGTCACGTTGCGGAGGTTTTTGAAAGAAGGTAAATAAAGTGGTCCTCGTGTAAACTGGAGCCTCCGTGTTTGTTATTTTGTAGTTTCATACAGTATAGGCGACATTTATAAACCCTCGGTTACACTTTTTTAAATAGATTCAATCTTGCACGTGGAAAGTTTAAGTGAGGGCTTCAGTTGCGGCGCATGGACTTAATTTCTAAGTAAAGGTACGACCATAATAACGGGTTTTTTATTAAATGTGCTTTTTTGTGTGCTACAGTTTGTATGTGTAAAGTTAAAGTTAAGTTAAAGTACCAATGATTGTCACACAAACACTAGGTGTGGTGAAATGTGTCCTCTGCATTTGACCCATCCCTTGATCACCCCCTGGGAGGTGAGGGGAGCAGTGGGCAGCAGCGGCGCCGCGCCTGGGAATCATTTTTGGTGATTTAACCCCCAATTCCAACCCTTGATGCTGAGTGCCAAGCAGGGAAGAATGCTGTTATGAGCTTTTAAACATAACCCGTTAACTGCTGCCAATCAAATGGTGAATAAGATACTCTTTAGGGTTCATATGTTTGTAAATTTGACTGTGATGAAGTCAGTGCCTCACCAGCCATCAACCTCACCGCACGTCACTGGGCTCCACAGTAAATTTTTGGGGTCCCACTTTTTTGTAAGCATTTTGAAAACAAGTGACAAATGTATGCATTATCCTGTTATATCTCACATTCTATATTGTGTTTTGGAAAAAAGTTATCATAAACGTTACTTAATTCATTAAAAAAATAACACAAAAGAAAAGAAATGTGTATGTATATGTAAATGTATTCGGTTATTAACATTCATTCACTTTCTTCTTTCCTTCATGGATCTAAACTGCTGGTAGTTTTTTTTTCTATGTTTTTATTTAATAAGTTGTAGGTGTATTTATTTCAGTACAAAAGTGTAATAAGTGTTTTGCTTGGGTCATGAAATGATGATAATGGTGTGCCAGGGCATACATGCATTTTATATTTAACGCTTAAATCTCTGGAGTCTACATCAACTTCAGATCTATTCTTCATTTCAAAATGTTCTAGTTTTTTTATGTTGTTTTTTTGTTTGTTTGTTTTTCGCCCTTTTTTTGTCAAACAAAACTAATGTTTTTTATGGCAAACACACAAAATATGCAAAATCTTACACCAAAAATATTTTTCGAAGTGGAATATTTGATGTGAAATAATCGGAACCTTTGATAGGTCAATAACTTTGATTTTGATTCAATATTATGTTTGAGCAATGACCGTTTGAAAGAAAAAAAAACAGCTTTGTTTTATTAGTCAACATTGCAACTGTTTCTAAATTAAATTTCACCTGTAAGCTTTTTTATTTCACTTTTGTTACGTTTTTGTTTATTTTAATAGTATTTTTAGAATGTGCCGTGGGCCTTTGAAACATTAGCTGTGGGCCGCAAATGGTTAAAAAAAAAAAAAAATCTGCGTCTTTTCTGATTTCAAAGCATTAAAAAGACACAAAAAGTGTGTTAAAGCCAACACTGGTTGACAGTATAACAAAATAAGTCACACTTATATTCTGTAACATTCACAGTTTTGGAAAAAAAAAAGTGCAGAGGTAGAAATATTCAAAATAACCTCTTCTATATAATCTAAACATAAATAATGCCTCAAAACAAGTTACCGTATTTTTCGGAGTATAAGTCGCACCGGAGTATAAGTCGCACCTGCCAAAAATGCATAATAAAAAAGGAAAAAAACATATATAATTCGCACTGGAGCCCGGCCAAACTATGCAAAAAACTGCGATTTATAGTCCGAAAAATACGGTAATTAAATTTAAACAAAAAACAGCAGACGAGCTCTCGCCCTGTACTGCTGTTTTGTGCTTTGAAGTGTCTATATGGGCTTGTAGATCGTTGGCCCCTTTATTTGCCACAGATATATACGTTCCTGCTTTGCACACAGTGCATTCTGCTTTCCATGTGTCACGGCCAGGACGAAAACACGGATACTTTTCCCGTAAATCATCCGTGAAGTTGCATTTACGTTTCGGCTTCTCTCTTGTGTCCTGTCTGTCTCTCGAATGTCTGGCTCTCTTGCTCTCTGTCTCTGCCCCTCCCTCACGAATGCTGCTGCGTGCGCACACCTTCACAATTTGTTTTGTTTTTAACCCCTTCTTAACCCTGAACGTACATTGAAAATACACGCAACCATAACTCAAAATACCGGACATTTGAGGCAGGTAGCGAAAATGAAATTCAAGAAGAAACTGAAGCTATTGAGCCATATCGGTTTGAACCGTATGCAAGCGAAACCGACGAAAACAACACGACAGCCAGCGACACGGGAGAAAGCGAGGACGAATTCGGCGATCGCCTTCTAACCAACGATTGGTATGTGTTTGTTTGGCATTAAAGGAAACTAACAACTATGAACTAGGTTTACAGCATATGAAATACATTTGGCAACAACATGCACTTTGAAAGTGCAGACAGCCCAGTTTTCATCAATTAATATATTCTGTAGACATACTCTCATCCGCTCTCTTTTCCTGAAAGCTGATCTGTCCAGTCCAGTTGGAAATGCATCTGCTTTGAGTGTCGCAGGATATCCACACATTCTTGCCATCTCTGTCATAGCACAGCTTTCGTCGGTAAAGTGTGCGGAACAAACGTCCAATTTCTTGCCACTTTTGCATCTTTGGGCCACTGGTGCAACTTGAATCCGTCCCTGTTCGTGTTGTTACACCCTCTGACAACTCACCGACGAGGCATGATGTCTCCAAGGTATGGAAAACAGTCGAAAAAACGGAAAATAACTGAGCTGATTTGACTCGCTGTTTGTAATGTGTTTGAGAAAATGGCGGATTGCTTCCCGATGTGACGTCACGTGGTGACGTCATCGCTCCGAGAGCGAATATTAGAAAGGCGTTTAATTCGCCAAAATTCACCCATTTAGAGTTCGGAAATCGGTTAAAAAAATATATGGTCTTTTTTCTGCAACATCAAGCTATATATTGACGCTTACATAGGTCTGGTGATAATGTTCCCCTTTAAGAATGTCTGCTCGTTTCTTTTTTTTTCTATTCTGTACCATCAAATGTGGGTTAAAGTTGAATATAAGGTCTGCCTGACCATTCTCCAAAATGGTTTGATTGTTTGTTGTGGCTAAAGGATTCAAGGAGGTTGCAGAATAAACTGGTCCAAAACAACGGGACCTTGACGCACGAGGAAAACACATAAGATGACCAAGTCATACCAAGTCTGAAGTTTTTTTTTTCTTCATTCCATGCAGAGGGGAAAACTGCCTGTGTGCACGGCAATTCAATCCAACCATTGTACCATTTAATTATGAGTAAATAAAACTCTTGTGTTAAATCCACTTTTGTTCTTATTTAAAGGGGAACATTATCACCAGACCTATGTAAGCGTCAATATATACCTTGATGTTGCAGAAAAAAGACCATATTTTTTTTTAACCAATTTCCGAACTCTAAATGGGTGAATTTTGGCGAATTAAACGCCTTTCTAATATTCGCTCTCGGAGCGATGACCTCACAACGTGGCGTCACATCGGGAAGCAATCCGCCATTTTCTCAAACACCGAGTCAAATCAGCTCTGTTATTTTCCGTTTTTTCGACTGTTTTCCGTACCTTGGAGACATCATGCCTCGTCGGTGTGTTGTCGGAGGGTGTAACAACACGAACAGGGACGGATTCAAGTTGCACCAGTGGCCCAAAGATGCGAAAGTGGCAAGAAATTGGACGTTTGTTCCGCACACTTTACCGACGAAAGCTGTGCTACGACAGAGATGGCAAGAATGTGTGGATATCCTGCGACACTCAAAGCAGATGCATTTCCAACGATAAAGTCAAAGAAATCTGCCGCCAGACCCCCATTGAATCTGCCGGAGTGTGTGAGCAATTCAGGGACAAAGGACCTCGGTAGCACGGCAAACAATGGCGGCAGTTTGTTCCCGCAGACGAGCGAGCTAAACCCCCTGGAGGTCTTGGCTCACACCGTCCCTTATGCCACCGAAGATGATCAAGAGAAGAATATCGACCCTAGCTTCCCTGGCCTGCTGACATGAGGGTATGTCTACAGAATATATTAATTGATGAAAATTGGGCTGTCTGCACTCTCAAAGTGCATGTTGTTGCCAAATGTATTTCATATGCTGTAAACCTAGTTCATAGTTGTTAGTTTCCTTTAATGCCAAACAAACACATACCAATCGTTGGTTAGAAGGCGATCGCCGAATTCGTCCTCGCTTTCTCCCGTGTCGCTGGCTGTCGTGTCGTTTTCATCGGTTTCGCTTGCATACGGTTCAAACCGATATGGCTCAATAGCTTCAGTTTCTTCTTCAATTTCATTTTCGCTACCTGCCTCCACACTACAACCATCCGTTTCAATACATGCGTAATCTGTTGAATCGCTTAAGCCGCTGAAATCCGAGTCTGAATCCGAGCTAATGTCGCTATAGCTTGCTGTTCTTTATGCCATGTTTGTTTGTGTTGGCTTCACTATGTGACGTCACAGGAAAATGGACGGGTGTATATAACGATGGTTAAAATCAGGCACTTTGAAGCTTTTTTTAGGGATATTGCGTGATGGGTAAAATTTTGAAAACAACTTCAAAAAATATAATAAGCCACTGGGAACTTATTTTTAATGGTTTTAACCATTCTGAAATTGTGATAATGTTCCCCTTTAAGATCTGGACCTTCCACCACAGTTTAATCATAGAACAAGCACATTCTGAAAATGTACAAATCCATATTTTTACACTTACATGTTGCAGTTAATAGTATTCTATCTTTATTTGTCGTTATTTATATTTTCTGAATAAATTATGTGATAATGTTCATCAGTCAACTCATTGGTGTTCATTTTCAATCAATCAAGATAAATTACAGTATGTTATTTATGTAGTTTGATCATTTTCCTCGACTGATGTACTAACATCATGTGGTTTATTTTGTACATATGTTAGCGTCAACTAGAATTGCTATTGCGACATCTAGTGGACACATTTAGAACAGCTGTTTCTTTCATTAAAAATTTTCTGGTAAATTTTTATACTTAGCAAACTCATCTGGAGGGCCGGATAAAACCTGTTCGCGGGCCTGATACGGCCCTCGGGCCCTACGTTTGACACCCCTAGTTTAAAAAGTTTGTTTTAATACAAATCAAATAGCAGAAATATACATGTATGAACGGTGTTATGAATATGTCTGTATGGCTTTGCATTAGATAATTGGTAGACATTGTTTGATTATTCCACCATATTACACTGGCAAATGTGCTCACAGGTAATTGTTATTCAGAGACTGATTTGTAAAAGTAGATTTTCATGGGCATGAGTGGCACTTCCATCCATCCATCCATCCATCCATTTCTACCGCTTTGTCATCATTAAATGGAAGCTGCTTGTGTGTGTATTGCTGCTGCCATCTAGAGGCTGAAAATGTATTTCACATGCACTACAGTGCATTTAATGTACAGTAATTAAGGCACAACGTAGGATGTAATTACTTGCAGTTAAATATTTGACCTACACTGAATAATGTGCTTGAAATTTAATCTGTATTGAGTGTTTTTATCTATAAAGTTATCTTCATACAATGTATTATATTCACATTATTGCAGGTACACGACAATGCCATATTTTAAAACCATAGGACAAATTCAGTTAAATTATTTAAATATTATATATTTAAGTTGAGGGTTTGTGGAGCACAGCTGTGCAAACAGCTCATTGATTTACTTATTTAACTATCTTATACGATCATTCTTATAAAGCAACTTTGTGTGAGCACAATTATTAAAGGTTTGTGCACATTGGTTCGTGGGGTGGCTCAGTGGACTCAATTAGATGAGGAAATCAAACAAAGCAAAAACATATATCAATTTAAACGTATTAAAAACATTTATTTTGATATCTAAAGTGTATATTGTATTGTTGGATGTAATTACATATGTATCCTGTATTTATATACTAGAACTTGTCTTATAAGGGCATTATGAGTTGCATATGCTTATTTTATTTAATGTTACTATTACTACTGTATTTTTTTAAATGAAAATATTGTATTTGTTTTAATAGTATATAGATCAGGGGTGTCCAAACTTTATCTACTAAGGGCGGCATACGGAAAAATTTAAGCATGCAGGGGCCCTTTTGATATATATATATATATATATATATATATATATATATATATATATATATATACATATATATATATATATATATATATATATATACACACACATGCCGTATATTTTTAGCCTTCAGGGCCTCCCCTCAAGTTTGGTCCCTGGGAAGGGTCTCAGTCATGAAAAGGCTGTAATTTGGAATCTTAATGCCAATATGGACGAATGGGGCCAATTATTTTCAATGTGTTTTTATTTTTGTACTTGTCTTATTGTCTTAATCCTTTTGTATGTGTTTTACACTTTTCTCTTCTTTTTAAAAAAAAAGTCTAACCAGGGATAAGGGTTGCAAATTAGCCTGTGGCTAGAAGTCCTATGTACTTTGACATCGGTTACCTGTGGGTAGCAATGTTTAATTGCACTGTCCCTGTCAACTGAATTCATAAATAAATGAAAATATTTTACAACAGTATTTATTTATTTATTTATTTTTTTACAGTTTTTTTTTTTTAATCCCATTAAAATTATTGGGTATCCAAAAGAAGCCGTCACATAAAAATGTTAAAAATAAGTCATGCATTTTATTTTATTTTTCTTTCAACACTTAAATCTGTAGGTCAGCTTTAGTTGTTATACTTTTTTTTCCTGTGTTCTGTTTGTTTTACGACCTTTTTGTTTTTTATGGCAAAATAAGCAATATCTCTCACCTCAAAAATTCAAAGTGGAATATTTCATGTAATTGGAGCCTTAATAGGTCAATAATTCACAACGCCAATTTACAACGCCAATTCATTATTCCTTTTTGAGCATTGGCAGATTTTTTTTCATCCCACTAAAATTATTGGGGATGCAAAAGGGCCATTGCAATAATATTGTTAAAAATAAGTCACACATTTAATGTATTTTTTCTTTCAACGCTTAAACATCCAGATGAATTCAAGGATTAATTTTCATTTTTTCCCGTTTTTGTTTGTTTGTTGGCCCTGTGATGAGGTGGCGACTTGTCCAGGGTGTACCCCGCCTTCCGCCCGAATGCAGCTGAGATAGGCTCCAGCGCCCCCCGCGACCCCGAAAGGGACAAGCGGTAGAAAATGGATGGATGGATGGATGATGTATCCCCTTTTGTCAAAGAAAACTTAGTTTTATGGCCAATACATAAAATATACCATATTTCTCCCAAAAGATATTTCAAAGTGGAATATTTGATGTGAAGTAGTTGGAGCATTTAATAGGTCAATCATTTATTTGGGGCGGCATAGCTCGGTTGGTAGAGTTGCCGGGCCAGCAACTTGAGGGTTCCAGGTTCAATTCCCGCTGCCGTTGTGTCCTTGGGCGAGACACTTTACCCGCCTGCTCCCAGTGCCACCCACACTGATTTAAATGTAACTTAGATATTGGGTTTCACTATGTAAAGCGCTTTGAGTCACTAGAGAAAAGCGCTATATAAATATAATTCCCTTCACACAGTTATGTTGATTCATTACTATTTTTTGAGCAATGAAAAACAGTCTGCATGTCAGCTTTGTGTTATTAGTGTCAAGGTTGCAACTTTTTGTCTTGACATTTCACCTGTTTGCTTTTTACTCCACTTTTTAAATTGTTTTTGATTATTTTAATAGTATTGTTGGAATGTGCTGCCGGCCGTATGTTCGAAATAAATGAATAAAATGTCATATAATTTCTCTGACAACGTGCTTCCAACTTTTTATACTATAAAATTGAAATAAAATGTGGAATAAACTATGATGCTCTAAATCACAGGGTAATGTTCAAGTAAACTTCATTAAATATTTCATTCGTAAATAATAGTGTATGGCGGAACGATGTTTCGTGTTTTGTTTCTTTGGGGACAAAAACTTGGCTGTCGGGCATTTCCGGTTTTGATAACAACTGCTGCAAATGCAGATGTTTGTTCCACCGCAACACACTCGACAGACAGACTCGACAAAATATAAACTAAGGCAAGATTTTTTTTTACTAATACCTGTTTGTTTGTTTTAACATTTTATAACGTATTCTCACTGCAGTGTGTAAATGTTGACGTGAAAGTATCGCTAACTGCTCTGCAAAAACTGAAATCTAAGTAAAATTAAATATCTCAAATAAGGGTGATATTTGCTTATTTTCTGTCTGATAAGATCATTCTTCTCACTTAGCAGATTTTATGTTAGAGTGTTTTACTTGTTTTAAGTGTTTTGGTCCTAAATGATCTCAGTAAGATATTACAGCTTGTTGCTGAGTTTGTATGACCTATATTGAGTAAAACATGTTTGAAACTAGAATATCAACTGTTGCAAAGCTGTGTCATCAACACTCACAAGTATAAAACTACTTTTTTAAAGTAATAATTTCTTATTTCAAGCATGAAAAAAAAAAATCTTGACTTTGACACAATTGTGTCTCATAATTAAAACAGATGACAGCCAAATGGACTTTGCTGTTTTATTTTCAATGAAACAATAGAAAATACGTACTCATATAGTAGTACAGTTGGCACAGTACAGTAAACTGACAGTTAATATTTAACATTTGACATTTCAAACAATTTTGAACAGAAATAGTTAATGCACATTCAGATAAATTCCTCAAAGTTACAATTAAAACATTTTGGCCGGGGGCCGGGCAGTATTTATGCGCACTAATTGACTGAAAGCGCACGCACTTGGCGCGATGATGTCATGTTATCGATGGAAAAATGCATTTTTAGACCATATGATTTGCCTGAGCGGCTAGTAGACCCCTAGAGCAGAGGTCACCAACCTTTTTGAAACCAAGAGCTACTTCTTGGGTACTGATTTATGCGAAGGGCTACCAGTTTCCATCCATCCATTTTCTACCGCTTATTCCCTTTGGGGTTGCGGGGGGCGCTGGAGCCTATCTCAGCTACAATCGGGCGGAAGGCGGGGTACACCCTGGACAAGTCGCCACCTCATCACAGGGGCTACCAGTTTGATACACACTTAAATAATTTGCCAGAAAAAGCCAATTTGCTCAATTTACCTTTAACTCTATGTTATTATTAATAATTAATGATATTTATCTTTATGGAAACACTGATCATCTTAATTATTTCTCACAATAAATATATATAGAAACAGATAAATATCAATATGCAACACTTTATTTTTATACTTTCTCTAAGTGCACATTTTTCAAATTGAACATTTTCAAATGATCACTTCTAAGACAGTCTTGTGAAATCACAATATCCCATTTTAACTAGCTAGCCACTAACATTTTTTAACAAATCATGAATTACTTTGCACCATGTTTGTACAAATAATAACTCATGTAAAATACAAAAGTCAACCCTCAAATTTTTAAATAAATCATGTCACACTTTGAACTGGACACCAAATCTGTTATCTGTTTCTTTGTCAGTTAGTGAAGACCAAGTCTTTAAAATATTTTCTTGGATTTTCAAATTCTATTTGAGTTTTGTCTCTCTTAGAATTAAAAATGTCGAGCAAAGCGAGACCAGCTTGCTAATAAATAAATAAAATTTAAAAAAATAGAGGCAGCTCACTGGTAAGTGCTGCTATTTGAGCTATTTTTAGAACAGGCCAGCGGGCTACTCATCTGGTCCTTACGGGCTACCTGGTGCCAGCGGGCACCGCGTTGGTGACCCCTGCCCTAGAGTAACAAGATGTTGCCTTGTTGCTTTTCCATTAAGAACAATAAATTAGGTTTTAGTATAAGTTTTCTCGTCTCAAGAAATGTAATGCCGAGCGCATATCATTATGTCAAGATAATAGCACTAGCATTTACTTAATTTAAGAATATTTTTCAACAATTTGAGCAAAAGGGTCTTTTTTTTCTACCAAGAAAAGTGCACTTGTTATTAGAGAGAAAATACTTATTTCAAGGTATTTGGGGGTTCATTGAGGTTAGCTAATTTTACTTGTTTTGGAAAGTCTTGACAAGCCAAATGTTCTTGTTCTATTGGCAGATAATTTTGCTTAGTTCAAATAAAATACCTCTAATTTGTGTGGGTTTTTTTTCTTGTTTTTGAACACTGACTTTTTTGCAGTGTGGGTAACGCTCTGATAAGAGTGAAGTTGGGAGGACGTGTCTTGGCGTCCTGATCTGATGTGACTCTCTCTCTACCTTTTAAAATGTCCCCAGGAGTTTGAGACTACAGTTCCTAAAAGAGCGGAGGAGCCATGCCTTTCCTCCACGGGTTCCGAAGAATCATTTATGAGTATCAGCCACTGGTGGATGCTGTAATGAGCGTGGTCGAGCCGGAAGAAGGAGACGGTAGTCAAGGGGACAGGTAATAATATACTGTACTGGTCCAAGGGGTGTAACGGTACACAAACATTTTGGTTCGGTACGTTCCTCGGTTTAGAGGTCATGGTTTGGTTCATTTTCGGTACAGTAAGAAAACAACACAATATTTTTTTTTGGGGGTTATTTATTTACCAAATTTGTAAACAATGGCATAACATACATATGCACACAGGGTCCATTGCCAGGGTTAATGCGGTCAACATGTATAAAATAAAAACTAAATAAGATAAGGCTCAGAATGGTTTCTTAACAAAACCTTTCTACATATAAAGTGCTTTTTTTGATTGAGACTTTTATTAGTAGATTGCACAGTACAGTGCATATTCTGTACAATTGACCACTAAATGGTAACACCCCAATAAGTTTTTCAACTTGTTTTAGTTGGGGTCCACGTTAATCAACTTTAAACTGCCTCAAGTTGTTGCTCAGATGAAATAAAATGACACAACTTTTCTTCTACATATAAAATGTGCAACATTAAGCAGTTTCAAGTCAACTCAGCCTCAGATTAACTTTTCTTCCCCCCCCCCCAGCCTGGCTAACTTGGCAGTAAGAGGATATGTGGGCTCATTGTTCTTCCACCATAGAAGTGTGTCAAAATCTAGTTTTTAATGCAATATGGACTTAAATCTGCTGCTATAAAAACATTTGTTATTGCTTTAGCCCTGCCTGACTCGCCAAGGAGAGGCTGCTTGAATGCGGTGGTGACTCTTCAAATGGGTTAGCAAGTTTGACGTGTTGTCAGAAGCAGCTGCTGAACAATGTCGGCAAACCTCCGTCCTCCATTGTTGTATTGCGCAGCCAAAGTGTTCCCAAACCGGAGATCTTAACGAGGGTCTTCCAGCTCTGGCTTTTACATGTTGTCCTAGCCCGGTCGCTGCTAGCATGCCGTGTGTTGTGCCTCGGTGTGCATTGTTTACACAACGTGCGGTACGCTACTTAATATGTCCGTGTGGAAACTCGTTCGGTACACCTCCGAACCGAAACCCCCGTACCGAAACGGTTCAATACAAACACACGTACCGTTACACCCCTAACTGTACCGCAATCTAAAGTCACAAGAATATTAAACAATTGTGTTTTCCCCCCATGTTAGAAGGTCGTTGCTTGTCAATATAGAATTACGAAATTCAAATAAAGGGCTTATGGTAATTGTATTCATAGATGCCAATCTACATTTCTGCCAGTACTCGGTGTGTGTTGTCCCGATACCAATATATTGGTACCGGTACCAAAAGTATTTCGGTACTTTTCTAAATACGTATTTTCCGCACCATAAGCCGCCCTGGGTTATAAGCCGCGCCTTCAATGAACGGCATATTTCAAAACTTTGTCCACCTATAAGCCGCCCCGTGTTATAAGCCGCATCTAACTGCGCTAAAGGGAATGTCAAAAAAACAGTCAGATAGGTCAGTCAAACTTTAATAATATATTAAAAACCAGCGTGATGTGGGCGCGCATGGAGTTGTATATCAACATGGACGGAGCTGCGTGAAAAAAGCCACCCGGCCTCTTCGCGTAAACTTCCCTTAACCACTCGCTCATCTTTTCTTC
Source organism: Nerophis lumbriciformis (assembly GCF_033978685.3). Classification (NCBI taxonomy): domain Eukaryota; kingdom Metazoa; phylum Chordata; class Actinopteri; order Syngnathiformes; family Syngnathidae; genus Nerophis; species Nerophis lumbriciformis. The sequence goes on from NC_084559.2 coordinate 21,954,940, forward strand.
ATCCATCCATCCCTTCGAGTTAGCTTTTATGATGACGCCGGCTGGAAAGGTCTCTTTTGGCAAGGTCTTCCTTTTGAATATCACCATGGGTGGAAGTTTCTGGCCATTAGCATGGCAAGCTAGAACCACAGTGAAGGATGACTTCTCATTCCCTGTGGTGCGAATATTCACCGTACGTGCTCCCGTTGTATCCACAGTGCGGTTCACAGGAATATCAAAAGTCAGTGGAACCTCGTCCATGTTGATAATGTTCTCTGGCCGGATCTTTTTTTCAGCTATCTTGTTTTTACAATATGCACGGAAAGTAGCCAGCTTTTCTTGAAAGTCTTTAGGCAGTTGCTGTGAAATAGTAGTCCGTGTGCGGATGGAGAGATTGCGTCTTTTCATGAACCGGAAACCTGTCGCTTAGTAGGAGCCATTTTGTGGTCTTTACAGATGTAAACACACAAAGGAAATGAAACGTAATATCCGCGCGCTTCTTCTTCTTCTACGGGGGCGGGTAGTTGCTTACAGTAGAAGAAGAAGCGCTTCCTCTTCTATGGGGGCGGGTGCTTACCTTGGCGGTTGCTTGCGTAGAAGAAGAAGCGCTTCCTCTTCTACGGGGAAAAAAGATGGCGGCTGTTTACCGTAGTTGCGAGACCTAAACTTTATGAAAATGAATCTTAATATTAATCCATATATAAAGCGCACCGGGTTATAAGCCGCACTGTCAGCTTTTGAGTAAATTTGTGGTTTTTAGGTGCGGCTAATAGTGCGGAAAATACGGTACAACAAATTGCATTATTGGCTTTGTTTTTTAACAAAAAAATCTTACGGTACATTAAACATTGTAAAACAACTCGTACTGAGCCTATTCTATAAAATTCGCTACACCTCCCTGATACCGAAGTACATGTCAAACTACTTCCAGAACGTAAATAACCGCCATAACCACAACAGCAGGGGGAGCTCCACTAACCACGTTAAACCCAGATTCTGATCTAACAAAGGTCTTAACTCATTCTCCTTCTATGCCACATCAATATGGAATGCACTCCCAACAGGTGTAAAAGAAAGTGCATCTCTATCCTCCTTCAAAACTGCACTAAAAGAACACCTCCAGGCAACTTTAACCCATGACTAACACCCTTCCCCCCACCACATCCCACCTCCCCGGATTGTAAATAATCAAATGTAAATAATCAAATGTATACACTTGTTCTAATGCTTTCTGAGCTCACTATGTTCACTGATCGCTGTACATATCCTACGAAGTCAGACCTACACTGTTTCAATGTCCATTTCTCAGATGATATAATTGTTGATGACTGAAGTGCTGATATCAACCAAACCAAAACCCCCCCACAGTACAAAATATACTTTTCCTCCTTTTGTGTCCTGACCTAGAAGTCCAGAAGAAGAGGAAGGTCTGTACAGTTCTCTGGTGGAGCTGCTAGAGCGCGAGTCCCAGTCTGAAGTATTCATGGCAGGGGTCAGCTATTCCCTGTTTAAAGTGGCAGAACGTGGGCTGGTGCATGCCGCTCGAGTCCTTCTACAGTACAGAGCAGATCTTAATTTTGAGGGTGAGATAAATAAGTTCATCTTTTTCTCTGTGATATCTCAGTACAAATGTCTTCCAACTTTGTTCAATATGCTAGCATTGAAATACAATTGTATGGCATACCTTGCTTAATGTAGTCATAGAAAAGCAGTTGAAACCAAAATGTATGTCATCTTAAAAATGACTTTTGACTTGTTATCAACTGCTCGTTTTTCTTGAATAGTTCTGAGTTAAATTTCTCTATAACTAAAACTTGTCTCATACTTCATGGATGACTATTAAATTGACAAAGGATAAACATACTGAATGACAGATTGTTTTATAAAAAATGCATCCTGGGCTGGCTCTTCACGCCTAATTCAATAACCTTTTTATGGAGAGTGAAAGTAAGTTTGTCATCTATATACACCTAAATTGGTTCCCATTAGTGAACTACATTGCATACCAGGGCTCAGAAAATGCTATGAAAAAAGTTTCTCCCCAAGGATGGAATTATGGGAACTTTACAGAATATTAATTATATTTCACGTCTCTCTCCAAGTGCCCTTAATTCCCCATTGTTTGTTCTGACAAATTCCACTTGCAGAACCACTAGAAATGTTTGTTTTTTTCTTTATATTTTCTTTACTTTTCTTTTGTAAGAAGTTAAAATAATTAGTTAACTCACTATTTTGATGCCTTTTCCCCTTGTGTGGGCGTGTTTTCTTTGTTTACCCGCAGACATTTGACGAGAGTAGATGTTTGGCAATTAATTTTGCAGGTGACTAATGTTTTAAGTCACTCCTGTTACTTTATATTGTCCAAATTTCTGTTTTAAATTGCACACTTTGTGTTATCAGGTGGTGCCATTGTTTGTCGAGTACACAGTGTGCTTCATAATATTATAGTGTTCGATGGAAATTGTCCAATACAGAAACACTTTTTACATAAGACAATCCATTCTGTGTTCTCTATCTATCCATCCATCCATCCATCCATCCATCCATCCATCCATCCATCCATCTTCAACCGCTCATCCGGAATCAGGTCCCGGGCATTCTGTGTTCTGTGATTTTTAAATTGAATCTCTGTTTTTTTTTTTCAATTCCCCAGACCCAGTGTCTTACTATAATCCACTGCATATAGCAGTTCTGAGGAACAGATCAAACATGGTGAAACTTCTGGTCGAGCACGGAGCTGACATTGAAAAAAGGGACAGGGTGAGACAAATAATAGGACTAAATGATTTCATATACACTCAGGGACAACAACATGAAGTCCAATACAGGACTTTGACAATAAAAACAATGTCTTTCACAAATATGAAAATAGTTAGTTTTAAAGGCCTACTGAAACCCACTACTACCGACCACGCAGTCTGATAGTTTATATATCAATGATGAAATCTTAACATTGCAACACATGCCAAAACGGCCGGGATAGCTTACTAAAGTACAATTTTAAATTTCGCCCGAAATATCCTGCTGAAAACGTCTCGGTATGATGACGTCTGAGCGTAACGTCACGGCTTGTAGAGGACATTTTGGGACAGCATGGTGGCCAGCTATTAAGTCGTCTGTTTTCATCGCAAAATTCCACAGTATTCTGGACATCTGTGTTGGTGAATCTTTTGCAATTTGTTCAATGAATAATGGAGACGGCAAAGAAGAAAGCTGTAGGTGGGAAGCGGTGTATTAAAGTTAAAGTTAAAGTACCAATGATTGTCACACACACACTAGGTGTGGCGAGATTATTCTCTGCATTTGACCCATCACCCTTGATCACCCCCTGGGAGGTGAGGGGAGCAGTGGGCAGCAGCGGTGGCCGCACCCGGGAATCATTTTGGTGATTTAACCCCCAATTCCAACCCTTGATGCTGAGTGCCAAGCAGGGAGGTAATGGGTCCCATTTTTATAGTCTTTGGTATGACTCGGCCGGGGTTTGAACTCACAACCTACCGATCTCAGGGCGGACACTCTAACCACTATGCCACTGATTAACGGACTTGCGGCAGGTGTTGTGCTGGATAACGCACCCCCGCCGTAGAATGCACCCCTTGACTGGTGTGCCGGATAACACAGCTGGTTGTTTACATTCCCGGAAGATGACGGTCAAGCTTTACCATTGGCCTGTGGAGAACTGGGACAACAGAGACTCTTACCAGGAGGACTTTGAGTTGGATGCGCAGACGCGGTACCGTGAGTACGCATGCAGCTGCGGCTTCCAAACATTTGATGGCTTCCCCGTACGTGCTTGCCGCTATGTGCATGTCACGTACGTAACTTTGGGGACTTTGGGGAAATATATGTGCTGTATGAACTTTGGGGAGGTGAACGGTACTTTGGGCTGTGGGATTGAGTGTGTTGTGCAGGTGTTTGAGTTGTATTGGCGGGTTATATGGACGGGAGGGGGGAGGTGTTTGTTATGCGGGATTCATTTGTGGCATATTAAATATAAGCCTGGTTGTGTTGTGGCTAATAGAGTATATATATGTCTTGTGTTTATTTACTGTTTTAGTCATTCCCAGCTGAATATCAGGTCCCACCCGCCTCTCACAGCATCTTCCCTATCTGAATCGCTCCCATTTCTTTCTAGTCCTTCACTCTCACTTTCCTCATCCACGAAACTTTCATCCTCGCTCAAATTAATGGGGAAATCATCGCTTTCTCGGTCCGAATCGCTCTCGCTGCTGGTGGCCATGATTGTAAACAATGTGCAGATGTGAGGAGCTCCACAACCTGTGACGTCACGCTACTCGTCTGCTACTTCCGGTACAGGCAAGGCTTTTTTATCAGTGACCATCGTCGATGTTCTCTACTAAATCATGTCAGCAAAAATATGGCAATATCCCGAAATGATCAAGTATGACACATAGAATGGACCTGCTATCCCCGTTTAAATAAGAAAATCACATTTCAGTAGGCCTTTAAAGGAGAGTGCCAGAGTTGTATCAATACAAAATGGTTATTTCATTTTTACAGTTGGAGTTTACAATAGTGTTATTGTGAAGCTTTACTTTTATTTTGTGGTCAAATACATGCGTATCTTGAAATCTTTCATTTCTGACCTGTTAGATTCATGAGAGCAATCCATTGGATCTGGCAAGTGAAGAGTCAGACCGTCTGCCCTGCCTGCTCATGCTGCTTGACCTGGGTGCTAATGTGAACGCATGGGATAAAAGAGGTATATTTATATTTCCAGTTTGACTTTGTTTCAAAAGTGATCGTATTGGTCTTGTCTCTAAGGAAAAACCCCTTTGCTGCATGCCTTGGCGAGCAGTGATGGCCTCACTGTGAACAACACAGAGAACATCCAGCTTTTACTTGAAAGAGGTATTGGCAGTGACACACTACTATCACCACATAGCCTCTTGTCCATGTGGACTCTTTATTGAAAAAGAAAACCAATCAAACCGCATCACCATACTGTACATCTCAAAGCGTTGTTACTTTTCTCTGTGTGTCATTTGAAGGCTAAATATGGAGTACATTAGCACACAGAGAATGTAATAACTTTGAATGAATGACACATTTTCGACCCCCGCCAGCAGTGATGGCTTCAACATTATCACGTCGCCTGCTGTTCATACTGCAGGTAACTAAGGCAGCCTATCATATTCGCGCCTCATTGTAAATAACTGTAAACTTGAAATTAATGCTTCTCATGCATTACATCATGCAGTGTTTCTCAAATAGTGTGTCAAGAAGAAGGAGACAGGGTATCTGCATGGTCTGTAAACGTCTTAAAACCAACAATTTGAATGTAAGGCCTTAAACTGTCTAAATTTTTCCTAAAATCTCATAGGTCTTCAATATGATTTTGAAAGGTCTTAAAAAATCGAATTATGTTATTTTTGTTTAAATCTTGCATAAACTGCAGTCATGCTTTTAAATGTTTAGATTTTTGAGGACTCTAACACAACTACAAAACAGCCCTAAAGTAGGCTAGCTGTACTGCCCGGTCAAAATTTGTTGTGCACCACCTGGAGCAGTGGTTCTCAACCTTTTTTCAGTGATGTACCCCCTATGAACATTTTTTTTAATTTAAGTACCCCCTAATCAGAGCAAATCATTTTTGGTTGAAAAAAAGAGATAGAGAAGTAAAATACAGCACTATGTCGTCAGTTTCTGATTTATTAAATTGTATAACAGTGCAAAATATTGCTCATTTATTGTGGTCTTTCTTGAACTATTTGGAAAAAAGATATAAAAATAACTAAAAACTTGTTGAAAAACAAACAAGTGATTCAATTATAAATAAAGATTTCTACACATAGAAGTAATCATCAACTTAAAGTGCCCTCTTTGGGGATTGTAATAGAGATCCATCTGGATTCATGAACTTAATTCTAAACATTTCTTCACAAAAAAAGAAATCTTTAACATCAATATTTATGGAACATGTCCATAAATATCATTGTTGCATTTCTTTTCACAGTTCTTTTTGACAGACATTTAAAAAAAAATCTGAGTACCCCTTGGCATACCTTCAAGTACCCCCAGGGGTACGCGTACCCCCATTTGAGAACCACTGACCTAGAGCACTGTGCACGTGCAGCGGTGTGTTGTTACAGCTTAGCATAGCAGCGGAGAAAACTAAAATAAACCCTACAGCAAAGCAGAATTACTTGCATAAGATGGGTAAGTGCAAGTTTAACAATTTGTGGCTCCAGAACGATCAATTTAATGCATGCTTAAAGCCGGGAGATGGAAACGTATAAAGTGTTTAGGACCGATGTGGAGCCATCGAGGAGGGAAGCGTTTGGAAACATTGTGATGAAAGTGAATGGAATGATAATGTAAAAGTCAAACATCCGTAATAAGTCAGTGTCAAAAGTAGCTGAAATGCCACAAACACTTGCACAACTGTAAGGATCAACGTAACCCCCCAAAGGAGTGTTATGTGGATAAAGTTGCGTCCTATTGCTGAAGAAGAGATTTTTACTAGTGAAATCATTATTTTTTTCTTTTATTATTTTTTTTTTTTAGCCTTTATTTAACAAGGTAAAATCCCATTGAGATCAAATATCTCTTTTCCAAGGGAGACCTGGCCAAGAGGGCAGCAGCAAGGTTACAATAAAAACAGTAAACAACACATAAAACATCAAATTTATAACATTAAAACCTGCTCACATGACACATGTGCATACAGACAAGGTAGACTGCAATCCTTTCACAGAAGCTTTAAACTCATTTAATGTAACAAGGGTTTGAAGTTGAAGATTCGATTGTAGGTTATTCCAAGTCTTTGGTGCTGAAAACGTAAATGCTTTCTTGCCCAGTTCAGTTCTTACTTTGGGGACGACAAATTGCAGAACATTCATTGAACGAAGATTGTGACTTCCTTGTTTGTTTGTTAAAAGACAAGACAGATAAGATGGAGTGATACCCAGAATGGTTTTGTAGGTACTATTACTGTTACTCACAGCAAGCACACACTAATTTATCTCTGGTAGTAGTGTATTCACAGTAGTAAAGCTATATTAAAAAAACATAATTATTATATATTATTTCTGTTATTTATTCCAAATATTTCAGGTCAGCTTCTCATACCTAATCTTTTTACCAAGTTTATACAGCAACTGAAATTAAAAAGCTATAAAGGTTATCTGTGTAGTGTTTACACTCAGTTTATGGTTGGGTGAGGAAATCAAGACAGATTGGCGAATGTCATCTTGTCATGCTTAAATAAAAAGTACCGTATTTTTCGGACTATAAGTCGCACTTTTTTTCATAGTTTGGCCGGGGGTGCGACTTATACTCAGGAGCGACTTATGTGTGACATTATTATTGCCTTTCAAATGTCTATTCTTGGTGTTGGGTTTTATCAAATAAATTTCCCTAAAAAATGCGACTTATATATGTTTTTTCCTTCTTTATTATGCATTTTCGACCGGTGCGACTTATACTCCGGAGCGATTTATACTCCGAAAAATACGGTATATATTTTTTGTAGCCAACCGGCTAACTGCTAAATGCCTTCCTTGCAAACTAGCTAACTACTTATTTTTGCATGCGATGACTAGCAAATGTGCTAACGAACAAGCTAATTCACCTACTGACTGGGTGATGAAGTTTATGTCTGATTCTTCAAACTAGTTAACTATAATTGAACTGTTCCCTTTTTAACATAGTGAAAATAATCCACTTTTATCTACATATTTTTGTAGCCAACTAGCTAACTGCTAACTCATTGTTTTTTCTGCAGCTTTTGTGGAAATCGGATCCACACTTTCTGCAGTTTGGTTATCACAACAAATGCGCCAACTAACTTGGAAGCTAGCTAGCTAACTATATAAAGTAGTTCTGCAAAAAAGCTCTAATAGAAAACCTAGAAAGCTAACTACCGTATTTTTCGGACTATAAGTCGCAGTTTTTTTCATAGTTTGGCCGGGCTTCAGTGCGATTTATATATGTTTTTTTCCTTCTTTATTATGCATTTTCGGCAGGTGCGACTTATACTCCGAAAAATACGGTAGTCCTTGTCTCCCAACGTTGTACAGATACAGTAATTGTACTGTAGATGTTTTTATCTGTTTGCTCAACTGTTGACAGCTGCAAAAACACTGCGAAAGTTAACCATTTAACTTTAACAGAGATGCTGAAAGTCCCTTTTACAGAAAATATACGTACTGCTGTGCTATCCTCTACCATTGCCGTTACCGCTTGATACAAAGCACACTGCACCTTTTGCAAGAAAACAGTTGTATGGCAAACGTGAAAAATGGCTGTTATGATGTTTGCTAATCTTTTTTCAATTAGTTTACAATAGAGAGTCTTCTGATGTATTTAGTTAGTTTAACCATTTTGTTTTCCTATGTGAAAAAGCAGTACATTAATGCATTTACTTAAAATTCATTCTGGCCCTCAGAGTTTCCTTTTACATCTTTGGACTTTTTTGTCTGTATGGATATGAAAGGGTCTTAAATAATATTCATGTTGGTCTTAAAAAGTTTTAAAAAGTCTTAGATGTGACTCGTTGAAACCTGCAGAGACCCTGGGGGGAGAGTTTCATCATTTGTGTCTAAACTCTAGTACTCATGTCCGAACGATACACAAGCCTGCAGGTGGCATCAGTGCTCAGCCTAATCAACAGTTAAAGTATTAAGAACAAATGCTATTGCTGCTTCATTGCATTTTAACCACATGCTTTTACAACCACTTTTTGTAACATAATGTTATCCTTTTGATGTGCATGTCTGCGTGTGTGTGTATTTTAGTGGAGTGTAGTTTACATGGACAGGTCAGGAAGAGGGTGGGGTACAACACTTGCAGCTCGTTGAAATACGAGCACCCTCTTGGCTAACCGCTGCAAACAGCATCTTTAACTTTCTACTGCAAAGGATTTATTGTGACCAAGGGGGAATGTCAGCAAGGGTTGAAATACTCATTTTCACCCACTGCATCTATTTTTGTGACTTTTTTTTGGAACCAGTTTACATCTCGTGTGTTTTTATCAATATAGGACTGAAAAAATGTATTCAGCCCTCATAGTCAATTCTATTACATAGGTCATCGATTTTGAGAATAATTATAATTTACAAAGGGGCTTGAATAATTTTGAGTGCAACAACTGTATAGCTTTTCCATGTTATTACTTTTGGGGGTTGTTGACTGTAATTTACAAACTTCCCTACTAAGTAGAGCGCTTACACATTATTGTCTTACCTTTGTTGTGTATGGGAATGCATGAAAACATCCTGATGCCAGTTTAATGTTTATGATCTTTTTAGATAAAGATTAATGTAATGTTTTTTTAATTGGGTAAATATGTGTGATCTGTGAAGATGAGCTTTGGCCAGTCATTATGAGGCCAGACTAATTTTTTATCTTGATTTGAACATAATAGTCATACAAAAGTCCCCGTTTCCATTTGATTTGGTCTTCTATATCCCTGTCACATATGTTTATTATACATTCATTCATTAATGTTGTCAACTTAGCAACTTTGTCACTATATTTAACAAGTATTCCGACTCCTCGAGCGACAAATCTAGTGATTTTTTTTTTCTTCTTATCTTATTGAACACTAACATATGAAAGCGCATATTGTTCTTGCACTGTATTTTTCGGACTATAAGTCGCAGTTTTTTTCATAGTTTGGCCGGGGGTGCGACTTATACTCAGGAGCGACTTATGTGTGAAATTATTAACACATTACCGTAAAATATCAAATAATATTATTGAGATCATTCACGTAAGAGACTAGACGTATAAGATTTCATGGGATTTAGCGATTAGGAGTGACAGATTGTTTGGTAAACGTATAGCATGTTCTATATGTTATAGTTATTTGAATGACTCTTACTATAATATGTTACGTTAACATACCAGGCACGTTCTCAGTTGGTTATTTATGCCTCATATAACGTACACTTATTCAGCCTGTTGTTCACTATTCTTTATTTATTTTAAATTGCCTTTCAAATGTCTATTCTTGGTGTTGGGTTTTATCAAATAAATATCCCCCAAAAAATGCGACTTATACTCCAGTGCGACTTGTTTATGTTTTTTTATTTTTTATTATTATGCATTTTCGGCAGTTGCGACTTATACTCCGGTGCGACTTATACTCCGAAAAATACGGTAGTTCAGTTTGCTTAAAAAAAGTCAGTTTAAACCGACTAATTTTTTCAAAGTAAACTTCAAGCCAAATTAAAGTTAAACTAATAAACAACTAAAAGTTAAGTAAACAGATTGTTTTTAAGTAGAGATGTCTGATAGTATCGGACTGCCGATATTATCGGCTGATAAATGCTTTAAAATGTAGTATCGGAAATGATCAGTATCGGTTTCCAAATTATCGGTATCAGTTTCAAAAAGTAAAATGTATGACTTTTTAAAATGCCGCTGTGTACATGGACGTAGAGAGAAATACCCAGTCACATAATATCTATCTTGATCAACAGTCATACAGGTCAGACTGAGGGTGGCCGTATAAACAACTTTAATAATAATAATAATAATAACTTCTATTTATATAGAGCTTTTCTAAGTACCCAAAGTCGCTTTACATGTAGAACCCATCATTCATTCACACCTGGTGGTGGTAAGCTACTTTCATAGCCACAGCTGCCCTGGGGTAGACTGACGGAAGCGTGGCTGCAATTTGCGCCAACGGCCCCTCCGACCACCACCTATCATTCATCATTCAATTCACCGGTGTGAGTGGCAACTTTAACACTGTTACAAATATGCGCCACACTGTGAACCCACACCAAACAAGAATGACAAACGCATTTCGGGAGAACATCAGCACCATAACACAACATAAACACAACAGAACAAATACCCAGAAACCCTTGCAGCACTAACTTTTGCGGGACGCTACAATATACACCCCCCCTCCCCCACTTCAAACCCCCCCCCTAACCTCCTCATGCTCTCTCACGTCCCAAATTCCAAGCTGCTGTTTTGAGGCATGTTAAAAAAAATCATACACTTTGTGACTTCAATAATAAATATGGCAGTGCCATGTTGATTTATTTTGGAAAACCTTGTTACATTGTTTAATGCATCCAGCGGGGCATCACAACAAAATTAGGCATAATAATGTGTTAATTCCACGACTGTATATATCGGTATCGGTTGATATCGGTATCGGTAATTAAGGGTTGAACAATATCGGCATATTGGATATCGGCAAAAAAGCCATTATCGGACATCTCTATTTTTAAGTAAGTTTAAAAATTTCAAGTAAGCTTAGTAAATGACTACAAGTAAGTTTACTCTTAGATTTCAAGTAAGATTACTGAATGACTGCAAGTAATCGGTTTCCCAACTTTTTACAAGTAAACTGAATATGTTAGATTAAGTAGCCACAATTAGCTTCAACTTTCAGTGGGTAAGCAGTCACAAAGCACAAACTTGAACTTTGACAAGTTTATTAACAAGCCCATATGCGTAAAAACAGATGCATATGTGTACAACCTGTGCAGTGCTGTAGTCAGTACAGTACATCAGGATGAAGGTCTGATCACAGTAATAAAAAAAAACAAATCAAATAAGTAATAATAACCATCTCTCAATGAATCTGTTAAAACAGTGAGGTAGATGAAACAGTTTGTTTTTTTACCCCTAGCTCCGTATACAAAAAGGATCAAAAGCAGGTACCGTTAGACTAGAACAGGGATGTCAAACATGCGACCTGAACAGGTTCAAGCCGGCCTGTGAGATGAGTTTGCCAAGTGTAAAATTGAGCTGTATTTTTAAATTAAAGAAACTGCTGTTCTAAATGTGTCCACTGGATGTCGCAATAGGAATTATGTAAGGCAAACAAATAGGTTATTTCCCTGGGCGAGCAAGTGTACCAAGCAAGAGGTACATGGTAAAGCGGGGCTGCGACGACTCCTCCTCGGCCCAACGTAAAACAAACTGGAATAAAATACACAATTGGTAACCCGACTTAAAATGCTGAATGAGACACTGCACTTTGATATAGTTCTGTGAAAATGATTGTCTTCTGTGCAAATTTAAAGAAAGTGAACAATGGAAATTACAAATGAGGTACAACATAGAAGAGGTTTTATTTATGGTTTATTTTGTTTTTAGTACAATCCTAGATGGGTTGTGACTTAAAGTTTAATTGCTTTGTAAATACACTGAGATTAAGTCTAAGTTCATTGTGTTCTCCATGGTGTTTTTGAGACTGCACCAATGTTTTCCTTTTTTCCTAACTTGAAGTGTTTTGTCAAGAAGATTATTTGTGATATGTACATTTTCAGTGTTTGTTCTATTTTGGGCCGAAGTAAAACAAAGAAAACAATCGGAAGTTGTCGTAGTTGTATTTTTAGGTTATTATGCTATTATTTTACCCGTCTTGCCCACGTGGGAATAGATTTTCCTCCATGCGGCCCCTGAGAAAAAAATTAGTTTGACATCCCTGGACTAGAAGTTTCAATGCAATAGTACTGGTTTACTTCAGTTGACCCCTTTAAAAAATACAACAAAAAAAAAGAAAAGGTATTGAGTACCAATGAATACTAACACATATTTTCAAAAAATGGACACAAAAATTCAAAAAGACCATATAAAAACTTCACTTAGGTCCTATATAGTGCCTCACAACATTGAAGCGGCAATGTTATTCTTCAACAAGTGGTGCATTTGTTTGAAACAGCAGGTCGCACGATCACATTCCACTTATTTGGCGTGAACAATCTAAGCCGAAAGCAGGTTTTTCAGTGTTTGTGGTGTGGGTTTCAGAGACTTGCCTCCTAATGAAACAAACACCCACTGAATAAATTAAACAGTGTTCTGCATGGCCTTTGGATAGTCCAAATCCAGAGCATAGTTTGAACCAAATAGGAGACATAGGCAAATGTTGTTTCCTCCTTTTCGACAATGCAAGCTGCGCATGGGCTGTGTGAGTCAGTACAAACGTGAAGACAATAGACATCTTATAAGTAGACGCAGCATTGGCTGCTGTGATGCGAGAAATTGGGCTGCCATCTTGAAGTGGTGATGACATACTTGCCAACCCTCCCGAATTTTCCGGGAGACTCCCGAAATTCAGCGCCTCTCCCGAAAACCTCCCGGGACAAATATTCTCCCGAAAATCTACCGATTTTCAGCCGGAGCTGGAGGCCACGCCCCCTCTAGCTCCATGCAGACCTGAGTGAGGACAGCCTTTTTTCACGACGGGAGGACAACTGGGTGACAAGAAATAAATCATCCAGACTAGAGATAAATTGTATTATTATGTTTATCTTACCTACAAATACATATATTTACCGTATTTTCCGCACCATAAGCCGCCCTGGGTTATAAGCCGCGCCTTTAATGAACGGCATATTTCAAAACTTTGTCCACCTATAAGCCGCCCCGTGTTATAAGCCGCGCCTACGCTGCGCTAAAGGGAATGTCAAAAAAACAGTCAGATAGGTCAGTCAAACTTTAATAATGTATTACAAACCAGCGTTCTAACAACTCTGTTCACCCCCAAAATGTAATGTGCAAATGTGCAATCACAAAAATAGTAACACTCAAATTAGTGCAGAGCAACATCAATAACTCAACGTTGCTCGAACGTTAATGTCACACAACACACAAAATAAACATTTAAAGCTCACTTTCTGAAGTTATTCCTCATCCATAAATCCCTCAAATTCTTCTTCAGTGTCTGAATTAAAAATTTGGGCGAATACGGCATCCGTCTGGTGGAAGTCATCAGAGTCAGTGTCGCTGTTGTTGTCCAGCAGTTCCGTGAATCCTGCCTTCCGGAAAGCTCGGACCACAGTTGAGACTGATCCACTGGCAGATGTTGGCGTATGTCGTCCGGCGCTGTCTCCCTGTCTTAGTGGCGCAGGTCATCTTGTTGCTTCCTCTACCTACGCACCATTGATTCATTTATGTTCAATTCTCTCGCTGCTGCTCTATTTCCGTGTTCTACTGCGTGACTTATTGCCTTGAGTTTGAATTCTGCGTTGTACGCGTGTCTCTTAATAGGAGCCATTTTGTGGTCTTTACAGATGTAAACACACAAATGAAATGAAACGTAATATCCGCGCGCTTCTTCTTCTACGGGGGCGGGTGCTTACCTTGGCGGTTGCTTACCGTAGAAGAAGAAGCGCTTCCTCTTCTACGGGGGTGGGTGCTTACCTTGGCTGTTGCTTACCGTAGAAGAAGAAGCGCTTCCTCTTCTACGGGGAAAAAAGATGGCGGCTGTTTACCGTAGTTGCGAGACCTAAACTTTATGAAAATGAATCTTAGTATTAATCCATATATAAAGCGCACCGGGTTATAAGCCGCACTGTCAGCTTTTGAGAAAATTTGTGGTTTTTAGGTGCGGCTAATAGTGCGGAAAATACGGTATTAATAAAAAATTTAAAAAAACTAAATACATTTTTACTATATTTTGCTAAAAACATCAAAATTAATTGTATTTTTTCTGACTCATTACATCCAGGCATTAGAATTATACATTAAAGTAAACATATTTGAAATAATCAATTTTAAATTATCATAATAATTCATTTAAAATGACCATATTTAATTATTAAAATAATTGCTTGTTTATCAACAACTTTAGCATTTTATTCATTATTACATTTTGAAGCTCTCAGAAGCCAAGTTATGTTATATTCCTTAATATTTATTTATGCAAGTTTGAAGTATCAATTATCTAAACACAGTTTTGTTTGCATATTTTCAGGATGTAGAGATATATATATATATATATATATATATATATATATATATATATGTTTATGAAACACTTGGTGAATTCTAGCTGTCAATATACTCCTCCCCTTTTAACCATGCCCTCAACCACGCCCTGCCCCACCCCCGACCACGCCCCCACCCCCCACCTCCCGAAATCGGAGGTCTCAAGGTTGGCAAGTATGGGTGATGAGGAGACGGCGAGCAGCCTAAACTAACAGTTGACAGGTAGAAAACAAACGCTGGTGTTCAGCGTTTTCCTGCCCAAATGAGCGGACTGTTGAAAATAGAAATCGGGTTGTATTGTATTTTGTGAAAATAATATTACCACAGAGTTGAGAAGGAGCAAAGATCTTCAATAGTACTGAAATCTTAGCCACTAGCTAACAAGAGTATGACCATAATATAATTGCTTGTCAATGAAATTAATTACATTTAAAAATGTCATACTTGAATAACATAAAGTTGAAATAAATGATGATGGCAAAGTGTTTTTTCATTTTAGGCAAAGTATAAGACAATACTTTCTTAACAGTATAATTGTAACCAGGAATAAGTCTTCAAGTAACAATGTTCAAATACTAACATTGTTGGGTAAGACAGAATTTGGTTTTATTCTGAATCCAGTGAAACAGATTGGTGGTTTTAGCTGATATAAAGACTTTCAGGTGTTTATATATGATTATGTTTAAGTATTTGGCAGACGCTTTTATCCAAAGTGAAATACATAAAAAATACATATAAAACATTCACTGTAAACATTATCAATTAAGGGAAGAATGTAATACAAAGTGTCAAGACAGAATAAACTCTCTGCTGCTGCAGCAACAGAGATACAGTCTATAGGTCCCTAAGATATATAGATATGTAATGTATTCATACATTGTTTATGTAGGATATACGCCTGTATATATAACTTAATCATATTGTTTCTTCAATTTAAAAATAGCTGACTCTTTTTTTCCCCCTTCTCTGGGATTATATTACCAGTTTTGATCTCGGACGTCTGGTCACTTATAGCAGTGGTTCTCAAATGGGGGTACGCGTACCCTTGGGGGTACTTGAAGGTATGCCAAGGGGTACGTGAGATTTTTTTTAAATATTCTAAAAATAGCAACAATTCAAAAATCCTTTTTAAATATATTCATTGAATAATACTTCAACAAAATATGAATGTAAGTTCATAAATTGAACATCAAATCAAGTAGGCTATTCCATTCATTACCATAAACCCAGAGTTTCCCCCATGCCATGATGGGTTGACCCTCAATAAAATGTCTGTCAAAAAGAACTGTGAAAAGAAATGCAACAATGCAATATTCAGTGTTGACCGCTAGATTTTTTGTGGACATGTTCCATAAATATTGATGTTAAAGATTTATTTTTTTGTGAAGAAATGTTGAATCCAGATGGATCTCTATTACAATCCCCAAAGAGGGCACTTTAAGTTGATGATTACTTCTATGTGTAGAAATCTTTATTTATAATTGAATCACTTGTTTATTTTTCAACAAGTTTTTAGTTATTTTTATATCTTTTTTTCCAAATAGTTTAAGAAAGACCACTACAAATGAGCAATATTTTGCACTTTTATACAATTTAATAAATCAGAAACTGATGACATAGTGCTGTATTTTACTCCTTTATCTCTTTTTTTCAACCAAAAATGCTTTGCTCTGATTAGGGGGTACTTGAATTAAAATAATGTTCACAGGGGGTACATCACTGAAAAAAGGTTGAGAACCACTGACTTATAGTATATAAGAATATTCTATTACTGTTAAGCAAACTATGAATAATAAAACGCGCCAAAACATGTGTCCTTTATCATAGTTACACGTATGACAAAAAAACACGTGAAAATCAGTGGTATTCAGTGAGGTAAGATTAATTAAATGTGCTGACAGTTCATTGCTCCTGCCAAATGAATTGCACTGAGTTGAGCGGATCACCACTCCAAGATGGCAGCCCCGCGTCTCGTCAGCGCCAGTAGGCAGTAGCTGCCGATGTTGTGTCTACTTACAAGATGTCTATGGTGAAGACAAGGCTACTTCTTCTGCAGCTTTTTTAACTGTGTTTTATCTCCATGAGGGGCATTATCGCCACCTACTGTTCATTATTCTAAGTGACAACTCAGAGTCTCTAAGTAAGTTAACTTGAATAATACCATATCCTTGAGATAGTGCCACCTTAATGTTCACAACACTTAGCCACTGATAGTAAACTCAACATTTCGGTTAAAATCTATCTTTTTCTTAGAAGGTATACTATATGTATTATTTTTTTGTGTTTTCATTTAAACTGTAAAATGTAGGAATCATAACAGCAAAATGTTGACAGTTGAACCTTAATGGAAAGCTGCAAACATGTGTCTACAAACGTAAGAATTGGTTTTAAAAGCTGCGCTCAATCGGTGCTCAGTTAGTAATACTAAAAGAAAAACATCAAAAAAAATCTGTACAGGACCCAATATGTATTGCATCCGCCCCAGGTGCTGACGTCAACGCTGCTACTGTAGACGGTGAAACGGTTGAGTCGTCCTTGGTGTTTCTGGTCAAGGAGGCGCTTGATGCCACACCCGAAGATGCAGCAGCGATTGGAAAATTCTGCCTAAAGACAACAGAGTTACTGCTGGCTCACGGTGTGGATCCCAGCTGTGATCTAAATGATGACGACGAGTCCACTCTGACCCAAACAAGTCTGGAGCACTTTGACCTGCTCTTCCCTCTTGCTGTGCTTATTATCCAAAGCGGAGCATCTTTGGTTTGTGCTTATCACAGCGACTCCTGCTGGTCAGCGTCCGGTATTATCTTTCAGAGGCTCCAGACAGCCCTTGGACATTGCTCAGATCCAAATCATGCCTCTGAGCTCCTTGAGCAAGCGGAAGTGTTACTGGACTTAGCAAAGGTAAACAACCCCACACTGAGCCTGCATGTCAGGTTAGGACCTACTATATTTGGGCAGGACCCTCACCCTTATGTCCAGGCTTTACAAGACTTATATAGCCGAGTGGTCCAGCATGATGCTTGCCCTCCTACCCTGAAATGCCTTTGCAGAGCATTTTTACGGAACCACTCCCAGCCATGGCCACTGGACAAGAGAATCAATGATTTGCCATTACCAGACAGATTGAAAGACTTCCTTCTCCCTGAGCGCACATATAAACCAAAGCCTGGTTGGGACTGCTTTAAACCCCAGCAAAGCCAGCGCTGATAATCTGATGTGTCCTATGATGTGTTGTAAAGCATTTGGAACATTATATTCAAATGGAACAGATAATTACAAACAGTTGAATCATATCTTCTTTTTGTGCCAAACATTTGCATTTTGTTGTTTACCATTAAACTCAAGCACCGAAAATATGCTATTTTAATGTATGTCCAAGTACGCCGATTAGAAAGAAGCATATGTAATGTGAGGCTGGGGTAATTGAGTTCTTTGTAATGCATCTTAAATGCCACCAGATGGCAGTGTTTCTCTATCGCGTGTTGAAAAAAAAACATTAAGCAATTCACAATCTAGTCAATTAAAGTAGTTGAAATACGTGCGTGTTATCCCCTAAAGTGATTGTGATATGATGTGAAATTAGTTTTTTTTCTCACTTAAACTGAAGCTGGATAATAAACAAGTCGGAATGGTATTCTGGCTGTCAAATATGTTGTTGCTTTAGTCCAGGGGTCGGCAACCCGCGGCTCTAGAGCCGCATGCGGCTCTTTAGCGCCGCCCTAGTGGCTCTCTGGAGCTTTTTAAAAAATGTATGAAAAATGGAAAAAGATGAGGGGGGAAAATAAATTGTTTTGTTTTAATATGGTTTATGTAGGAGGACAAACATGACACAAGCCTCCCTAATTGTTACAAAGCACACTGTTTATATTAAACATGCTTCACTGATTCGAGTATTTGTCGAGCACCGTTTTGTCCTACTAATTTTGGCGGTCCTTGAACTCACCTTAGTTAGTTTACATGTATAACGTTCTCCGACTTTCTAGGACGTGTTTTATGCCACTTCTTTTTCTGTCTCATTTTGTCCACCAAACTTTTAACGTTGTGCATGAAAGGTGAGTTTTGTTGATGTTATTGACTTGTGTGGAGTGCTAATCAGACATATTTGGTCACTGCATGACTGCAAGCTAATCGATGCTAACATGCTATTCAGGCTAGCTATATGTACATATTGCATCATTATGCCTCATTTGTAGCTATATTTGAGGTCATTTAGTTTCCTTTAAGTCCTCTTAATTCAATTTATATTTCAAGACACACTATCTGTATGTAATATGGCTTTTAATTATTTTTATTTTTGCGGCTTCAGACAGATTTGTTTTTGTATTTTTGGTTCAATATGGCTCTTTCAACATTTTGGGTTGCCGACCCCTGCTTTAGTCCATGTTGTGTGTGTCTGTGCTGAGTATCTTCAGAGATGTGCATGTGCCATCCTAATATATTTGGTAAATAATAGTATATATATATATATTATAGTTCATCCATCCATCCATTATCTACCGCAGTGTTTTTCAACCACTGTGCTGCCGTGGGATACAGTCTGGTGTGCCGTGGGAGAATATCTCATTTCACCTATTTGGGTTATAAATATTTTTTGCAAACCAGTAATTATAGTCTGCAAATGATGTGTTGTTGTTGAATGTCGGTGCTGTCTAGAGCTCTGCGAAGTAACCGTGTAATACTCTTCTATATCAGTAGGTGGCAGCCGGTAGCTATTTGCTTTGTAGATGTCGGAAACAAGGCTGCCCTTTGTCACCGATTCTGTTCATAACTTTTATGGACAGAATTTCTAGGCGCAGTCAAGGCGTTGAGGGGATCCGGTTTGGTGGCTGCAGGATTAGGTCTCTGCTTTTTGCAGATGATGTGGTCCTGATGGCTTCATCTGGCCAGGATCTTCAGCTCTCGCTGGATCGGTTCGCAGTCGAGTGTGAAGCGACTGGGATGAGAATCAGGACCTCCAAGTCCGAGTCCATGGTTCTCGCCCGGAAAAGGGTGGAGTGCCATCTCCGGGTTGGGGAGGAGACCCTGCCCCAAGTGGAGGAGTTCAAGTACCTCGGAGTCTTGTTCACGAGTGAGGAAAGAGTGGATCGTGAGATCGACAAGCGGATCGGTGCGGCATCTTCAGTAATGCGGACGCTGTATCGATCCATTGTGGTGAAGAAGGAGCTGAGCCGGAAGGCAAAGCTCTCAATTTACCGGTCGATCTACGTTCCCATCCTCACCTATGGTCATGAGCTTTGGGTTATGACCGAAAGGACAAGATCACGGGTACAAGCGGCCGAAATGAGTTTCCTCCGCCGGGTGGCAGGGCTCTCCCTTAGAGATAGGGTGAGAAGCTCTGTCATCCGGGGGAAACTCAAAGTAAAGCCGCTGCTCCTCCACATCGAGAGGAGCCAGATGAGGTGGTTCGGGCATCTGGTCAGGATGCCACCTGATCGCCTCCCTCGGGAGGTGTTTAGGGCACGTCCGACCGGTAGGAGGCCACGGGGAAGACCCAGGACACGTTGGGAAGACTATATCTCCCGGCTGGGAACGCCTCGGGATCCCCCGGGAGGAGCTGGACGAAGTGGCTGGGGAGAGGGAAGTCTGGGCTTCCCTGCTTAGGCTGCTGCCCCCGCGACCCGACCTCGGATAAGCGGAAGAAGATGGATGGATGGATGGATGTCGGAAACAGCGGGAGGCAGGGTGCAGGTAAAAAAGGTGTCTAATGCTTAAACCAAAAATAAACCAAAGTCGAGTGCTGCTAAGAAAAGGCATTGAATCATAGGGAAGGCTATGCAGAACAAAACTAAAAATGAACTGGCTACAAAGTAAACACAAACAGAATGCTGGACGACAGCAAATACTTACTGTGGAACAAAGACAATGTACATCCGAACATGACATGACAATCAACAATGTCCCCCACAAAGAAGGATAACACAACTGAAATATTCTTGATTGCTAAAACAAAGTAGATGCGGGAAATAACGCTCAAAGAAAGACATGAAACTGCTACAGGAAAATACCAAAAAAAAGGGAAAAAGCCACCAAAATAAGAGCGCAAGACAAGAACTAAAACACTAAACACAGGAAAACAGCAAAAAACTCTAAATAAGTCACGGCGTGATGTGACAGGTGGTGACAGTACACCTACTTTGAGACAAGAGTTATATTCAATCCAATCCAATCCACTTTATTTATATAGCACATTTAAACAACAAAATGTTTCCAAAGTGCTGCACAACAATATTAAACACAATTAAAAACAATATAAAATAAATGTGATTAAAAACAATTTCAAAGGGTAAAACCAATTAAAACAGTAAATAGAAAGCAAAAGCAAAATTTTAAAAACACAGAGGACAACAGAGGACCACACAACTCACGTAGTGCTAAAAGCCAGAGAATAAAAGTGGGTCTTAAGACGAGACTTAAAACACTCCACTGTGGGAGCAGTTCGAACATGGAGGGGCAGAGTGTTCCAGAGCTTAGGGCCGACCACAGAGAAGGCCATGTCTCCCCTGGTTTTAAGTCTCGTCTTGGACACCACGAGCTGGAGCTGGCTCTCGGACCTCAGAGCGCGCGCAGGATTGTAAGTTTGGATGAGGTCCGAGATATACTGAGGTGCCAGTCCATGTAAAGCTTTAAAAACAAACAGCAAGGTTTTAAAATCAATTCTAAAATGAACAGGGAGCCAGTGCAAACTCTCAAGGATTGGGGTTATATGCTGGCGTCTCCTGGCCCCTGTTAAAAGTCGTGCTGCCGCATTCTGGACTAACTGCAACCGGGAGAGAGCTTTTTGGCTAATGCCAGCATAAAGTGCATTGCAGTAGTCCAGGCGACTTACTTATATTGATGCATGCTTGGTTATGGTTTAAAGTCATATCCAACAATAGCGACAACGACTCTTTACTGTCAACTGAGTTTAATTTTTTAATGATTTCTGCTGGTGGTGTGCCTCTGGATTTTTTAAACGCAAAAAAATGTGCCTTGGCTCAAAAAAGGTTGAAAAACACTGATCTATCGCTTGTCCCTTTTGGGTTGCTGGAGCCTATCTCAGCTGCATTCGGGCGGAAGGCGGTGCACACCGTGGACAAGTCACCACCTCATCGCAGGGCCAACACAGATAGACAGACAACATTCACACACTAGGGCCAATTTAGTCTTGCCAATCAACCTATCCCCAGGTGCATGTCTTTGGAGGTGGGAGGAAGAGCATGCAAACTCCACACAGAAAGATCCCGAGCCCGGGATTGAACTCAGGATCTTCGTATTGTGAGGCACATGCACTAACCCCTTTTTTCCACCGTGCTGCCTTATTATAGTTCATACCGAAATTAATTGTTGTAATGTGTTGAGTGCAGATCTGCAGTAAGTGTGTCCTATATGTAGTTCCACTGGCTGCTGACATGGAAAGTTTGACCAAGCATTCTTAATGCGTTGTTTGAATTTCCGGATGCTTTCCTCTCCCTTTGTGCACATCTCTGTGAGAAACACAACATATGAGAATCGCGACTATAGTCTTGTACATACAGTATGTTACATACACTATATGCGGCTCGCATCCAGGCCTGTAACGGGCAAACTAAATAGGACATTGTGTTACACAACTAACCCCTTCCTGACATTGCTGAGGCTGGAGTGGCTCCAAGGCTTGCAGTCGCTCCAGCTCCTCTTGGTTATCTAGGTCACAGCCTCTGAGGAGAAGAGCCTCAGCAGCAGCAGCAGCAGCAGCAGCAGCAGCCCTGCATGACACACGCTTCACTCTCCTGTCTGCCCCAATCTCCCTACATACTCTTGACAAAACCTCAACACCGGCCCTGGTCGAATGAGAGGATGGGAGGGGGGTGGGTCGCAGCAAGCAGAATAGTGGAAGTAGAGGGGTGGAAAAAAAACAAACCCCTTCACACTTTAAAGATACAGAGATGGTACACGTGAAGGACACATGGTAATATAGCGACTGCATTCTGTACAATATACAAACTAGAAACAATCCAGCTGATCAAAAATCTGTTTTAATACAAGGAGAAGAAAAAAACAGCCCGTTGCCACAGTCTCCACCGCCAGCTTGAAGAAGGTGATAGAATCGAGATAGTGGGGTGATGGGGCTAAGCCTGTACTCTCCATCCAGCATTTATTGGAAAACAGTGCGAGTGAAGCTCGGTACTGAAATTAGTTATTGATCTATTCTCTCCCTGAAGCCCATGGGTCTTTGCACTACACCTGCTCATTCTCTCACAGCACTTTTCTTTCACTGCAGCCCATATTGTTCAACCTTTTGATTCAAGCCCCGGTATCTTTCTCACCGTCTTTATTTTCCTTAAATTGGACTTTTTCCACACACAATTGTCTAGACCTTTAAACACTAATGTTAACAATCAAATGATTCACAGTTTTCAAAGTTAAGGAATATTAGTCGAAAGATGCCTGGAGGGGTGGGAGAGAAATTAAATAACTTACTGTCCACAATTTATCAGAGCAAGGTACCGTATTTTTCGGACTATAAGTCGCAGTTTTTTTCATAGTTTGGCCGGGGGTGCGACTTATACTCAGGAGCGGCTTATGTGTGAAATTATTAACACATTACCGTAAAATATCAAATAATATTATTTAGCTCATTCACGTAAGAGACTAGACCAGGGGTCGGCAACCTTTACCAGTCAAAGAGCCATTTTGACCAGTTTCACAAATCAAAGAAATCAATGGGAGCCACATAATTATTATGAAATTTAAAATGAAATGACACTGCATACAAAGTTTTTTTTTGCTTTGTGTTATGTATAAACCAAGGGTTTCGAGTTTTGTATGAATGGCGCTTGACAGCGTCATACTTGTCAACCTCCCAAATTTTCCAGCATGCAACGATATTCTCTTCTCTCGTACGTGCCGTGATGGTACAGCATATAGCGCCCAACTTCACGTGGTATGGGACTAATGCTTGCTCACGTAAATGACAGCAAGGCATAGTTGGTCAACAACCACACAGGTTACACTGACGGTGGCGGTATAAACGTTAACACTCTTACTAATAATGCGCCACACTGTGAACCCACACCAAACAAGAATGACAAACACATTTCGGGAGAACATCCGCACCGTAACACAACATAAACACAACAGAACAAATACCCAGAATCCCATGCAGCCCTGACTCTTCCGGGCTACATTATACACCCCCGCTACCAACCTACGCACGGAGGGGGGGGGGGGTGATGTGTGGGGGAGCAGGGTTTGGTGGTAGCGGGGGTGTATAATGTAGCCCGGAAGAGTCAGGGCTGCATGGGATTCTGGGTATTTGTTCTGTTGTGTTTATGTTGTGTTAAGGTGCAGATGTTCTCCCGAAATGTGTTTGTCATTCTTGTTTGGTTTTGGTTCAAAGTGTGGCGCATTATTAGTAAGAATGTTAAAGCTATTTTATATGGCCACCGTCAGTGTAACCTGTGTGGCTGTTGACCAAGTATGCCTTGCTGTCACTTACGTGTGCAAGTAGAAAATGCATACAACAAAAGGCTGGGCTGGCACGCTGTTTATACAGATTGTAGAGGGTGCTGAATGCTGTACCATCATGGCACGCCCTTATTATTATTGTTAGGGTGAAAATCAAAGAATATTAATCCGCGGGAATTTTCTGCGAGAGGCACTGAAATCCGGAAATCTCCCGGGAAAATCGGGAGGGTCGGCAAGTATGCAGCTGAGCCGCATCAGAGTGATCAAAGAGCCGCATGCGGCTCCGGAGCCGCGGGTTGCCGACCCCTTGACTAGACGTATAAGATTTCATGGGATTTAGCGATTAGGAGTGACAGATTGTTTGGTAAACGTATAGCATGTTCTATATGTTATAGTTATTTGAATGACTCTTACCATAATATGTTACGTTAACATACCAGGCACGTTCTCAGTTGGTTATTTATGCCTCATATAACGTACACTTATTCAGCCTGTTGTTCACTATTCTTTATTTATTTTAAATTGCCTTTCAAATGTCTATTCTTGGTGTTGGGTTTTATCAAATAAATGTCCCCCAAAAATGCGACTTATATATGTTTTTTTCCTTCTTTATTATGCATTTTTGGCCGGTGCGACTTAGTTTAGTTTAGTTTAGTTTATTAAGGCAGTGTTTTTCAACCACTGTGCCGCGCCGTGAGATACAGTCTGGTGTGCCGTGGGAGATTATCCAATTTCACCTATTTGGGTTAAAAATATTGTTTGCAAGACAGTAATTATAGTCTGCAAATCATGTGTTGTTGTTGAGTGTCGGTGCTGTCGAGAGCTCGACAGAGTAACCGTGTAATACTCTTCCATATCAGTAGGTGGCAGTGTGCAGGTAGAAAGGTGTCTAATGCTTAAACCAAAAATAAACACTGAACCGGCTACATTTATCGGACGATAATATTGGCAGTCAGATATTATCGGACATCCCTAGTATCTAATGCTTAAACCAAAAAAAACCAAAAGGTTAGTGCCCCTAAGAAAAGGCATTGAAGCTGAGGGAAGGCTATGCAGAACGAAACTAAAACTGAACTGGCTACAAAGTAAACAAAAACAGAATGCTGGACGACAGCAAAGACTTACTGTGGAGCAAAGACGGCGTCCACAATGTACATCCGAACATGACATGACAATCAACAATGTCCCCACAAAGAAGGATGAAAACAACTGAAATATTCTTGATTGCTAAAACAAAGTAGATGCGGGAAATATCGCTCAGAGGAAGACATGGAACTGCTACAGGAAAATACCGAAAAAAGAGAAAAAGACACCAAAATAGCGCAAAACAAGAACTAAAACATTTACACAGGAAAACAGCAAAAAAGTCCAAATAAGTCAGGGTGTGATGTGACACGTGGTGACAGTACACCTACTTTGAGACAAGAGCTATAGTGAGGCATGGTTGGTTATGGTTTAAAGTCATATCCAACAATTGCGACAACGACTTTTTACTGTCAACTGAGTTTCCTTTTTTAATGATTTCTGCTGGTGGTGTGCCTCTGGATTTTTTCAACGCAAAAAATGTGCCTTGGCTCAAAAAAGGTTGAAAAACACTGTATTAAGTATCCCCATTAGTCTACACCGCAGTGGAGGCTATTCTTCCTGGGGTCCAGGCAAAAAACATCACACAATCACAAAACAAAAGATTACAATGCAGTACAACATGATCAAATAATAAAATGTTGTAATACAAAAATAGCAACAACAAAGAACCAAAAAAAGTAATAATAACTTCGAGTTTACATAATAATGTTCATACCAAAGATAAAGAGCTATATAAATATATATATATATATGTATTTTTGCAAAAATAAAACAAAGAACCAATGGCCTTAAATATACACATTAGTGTACCAAATACAAACAATAAGTGACGAAAAAGTACCATCCATCCATTTTCTACTGCTTGTCCCACAATCAATAAGATAGTCAATAGTCAAAAAAACAGTCATGACATTAGGTACAATCTAGAATAATCTCTTTCCGCAATACTTCTCCTCTTAGTCTATTCTAAAAGGCCTACTGAAATGCGATTTTCTTATTTAAACGGGGATAGCAGGTCCATTCTATGTGTCATACTTGATCATTTCGCGATATTGCCATATTTTTGCTGAAAGGATTTAGTAGAGAACATCGACGATAAAATTCACAACTTTTGGTCGCTGATAAAAAAGCCTTGCCTGTACCGGAAGTAGCAGACGAGTAGCGTGACGTCACAGGTTGTGGAGCTCCTCACATCTGCACATTGTTTACAATCATGGCCACCAGCAGCGAGAGCGATTCGGACCGAGAAAGCGATGATTCCCCCATTAATTTGAGCGAGGATGAAAGATTTGTGGATGAGGAAAGTGAGAGTGAAGGACTAGAGGGCAGTGGGAGCGATTCAGATAGGGAAGATGCTGTGAGAGGCGGGTGGGACCTGATATTCAGCTGGGAATGACTAAAACAGTAAATAAACACAAGACATATATATACTCTATTAGCCACAACACAACCAGGCTTATATTTAATATGTCACAAATTAATACCGCATAACAAACACCTCCCCCCTCCCGTCCATATAACCCGCCAATACAACTCAAACACCTGCACAACACACTCAATCCCACAGCCCAAAGTACCGTTCACCTCCCCAAAGTTCATACAGCACATATATTTCCCCAAAGTCCCCAAAGTTACGTACGTGACATGCACATAGCGGCACGCACGTATGGGCAAGCGATCAAATGTTTGGAAGCCGCAGCTGCATGCGTACTCACGGTACCGTGTCTGCGCATCCAACTCAAAGTCCTCCTGGTAAGTGTCTCTGTTGTCCCAGTTCTCCACAGGCCAATGGTAAAGCTTGACTGTCATTTTCCGGGAATGTAAACAATGAAACACCGGCTGTGTTTGTGTTGCTGCAGCCGACCGCGATACACCGCTTCCCACCTACAGCTTTCTTCTTTGCTGTCTCCATTGTTCATTGAACAAATTGCAAAAGATTCACCAACACAGATGTCCAGAATACTGTGGAATTTTGCGATGAAAACAGACGACTTAATAGCTGGCCACCATGCTGTCCCAAAATGTCCTCCACAATCCGTGACGTCACGCGCTGACGTCATCATACCGAGACGTTTTCAGCAGGATATTTTGCGCGAAATTCAAAATTGCACTTTAGTAAGATAACCCGGCCGTATTGGCATGTGTTGCAATGTTAAGATTTCATCATTGATGTATAAACTATCAGACTGCGTGGTCGGTAGTAGTGGGTTTCAGTAGGCCTTTATAAACCCACTATGCTGGTGATTGATACCAGATATTGTGGAAGTTGATTCCTGTGAGTGATTGCCCTATACATTACAATATTTTTCAAAACATCAGTTGACTAGAATGTTTTACTGTGAAAAAAATCTGGCAACATTTGTTTGAAAGTAAAAAAAAAATGGTGAATTAGTTTTTTTTTTAGCTGAAAATAACAAAAGAAAATGGCACAAACACTATATAATGTTATTTTAAACATGCTGACACAATTATCCAAACACTTTTCTTAATGTAGGCTTAACGTTCTGACTCTTGGCAATTCACATTTGTCCTCTGCAGCATTTCACAGCCTTATTCCTCTGTTGAAAGTTTTCTACGAGAATAAACATTGGTTTGCTGTGAAGAGGATATCATGAGCTGTTCGATAATGTGTGATTTATTGGGGTCAAATGAATCTAATGTCCTGTGGTGGACTGCTACTACTTTATCATATAAAATGGTTGATGTAACAATTGCATTATAACTACTACATATGTGTACCCTAGAAACAGCTCCATGTAGTATGTTTTGATTATATAATTTAATAATTTCTTTTTTTACAATGCTTTTTATATTTATGGAATCTCAAAGTGCTACAGAGTGGAGAGACAAGTCCAATAAAAAAAATATACAGTATACTGACATACCTACCTAACATGATAGTAGAAAAGAGTATTCACTAGATATTGCTGTCCACTGCAAAAGTAAGTAAAGCATGTATAAATAAAATGAGCCCATTTTGGCTAAACATTTGTGGTATATTGTAATCACCCAAAACAATTGCTTAATATGAAAAAAATTAAATTAAAACTGCTATTTTTCTGGATCACAGCTGGGGGATTATAATTTTTTTCAGTTTAAACTTGATTCAACAGAAGAATCGATAATGCTAGAAGTTCTTTAAAATAGGGCAACAACTGTGTTTCTTTAAAATTATGGTCAGAACGGGGATATGATTAATTTCCAAAGTGAAAAAAAATACCCTATTAAAAATAGTAAAAAAAAAAAAAAAAAAAGCATTAATATCACATGCTTTCTGAAAGTATTTTCACACTTGACTGTCTTTTTCTAAGAAGGAAGATACTGAAGTCAATATATGTAATACAAATCACCGGACCTCAAAATTTAGTCAGGGTCTGAATAATTTTGAACATAAGTATAAACGAGCCATTCAATTGAATTTGTGACGTTTGCATGTTGTGCCATTTTCAAAATAAACTGTGTTTTGTCAATTATAAATCTGATGATACACATACGGATGTACTCAAAGTGTTTATTTGCCCACCTCAGGAAACTTGTTTTACTTTTTGACATAGTTACTAAACTCTCTATCCATCCATCCATCCATCCATCCATCTTCTTCCGCCTTTTCAAGGTCGGGTCGCGGTGGCAGAAGCCTAAGCAAAGAAGCCCAGACTTCCCTCTCCCCAGCCACTTCGTCCAGCTCCTTCCAAGGGATCCCGAGGCGTTTCCAGGCCAGCCGGGAGACATAGTCTCCCCCAACGTGTCCTGGGTCTTCCCCGTGGCCTCCTACCGGTCCGACGTGCCCTAAACATTTTCCAAGGGAGGTGTCCGGAGAGCATCTTGCTCCTCTTGATGTGGAGGAGCAGTGTCTTTACTCTGAGCTCCTCCTGAATGACAGAGCGTCTCACCCTATCTCTAAGGGAGAGCCCCACCACCCGACGAACAAAACTCTTTTCGGCCGCTTGTACTCGTGATCTTGTTCTTTCGGTCATAACCCAAAGCTCATGACCATAGATGAGGATGGGAACGTAGATCAAACAGTATATTGAGATGTGGAGGTTTTCCTCCCTCCGGGTTCCATGGACCACCAAGAACTGACATGACGGCGAGCAGTTTGTGACTTTGTTTTATTCTTTCAATAAAACCTTCGTCTCGTCGGGTCGCTTTTCAGCTCCTCTTTCAACTGCTCGCTCTTCGGTTGCTTTTCAGACTCCCGCGTCGTCTTGTTCATCTCGCTCTCTGTCGCTTTCGCTCTGTATCGACTGGTGGACCTCGTCCTTCTCGGCTGCTGCCCTTTTACACACTGACAGGTGATTACAGAATTGTGCCCAGGTGGGTGATCCACGCACCTGACGTCCATCTCGGAGGCGGTCCCGGCGCGCCCCGCCTCGCTGCAGGTCCGCCGGCCACGCCTCCTCGCCGCCATCTCGGAGTCGGCTCCGGCGTGCCCCGCCTCGCTGCAGGTCCGCCAGCCACGCCTCCTCACATGAGAGTTTTGCCTTCCGGCTCAACTCCTTCTTTACCACGACGGACCGATACAGGATCCACTTCACTGCAGACGTCGCAGCGATCCACCTGTCGATCTCACGATCTACTCTTATGAACAAGACTGCAACATACTTGAACTCCTCCACATGGAGCATCTCCACCCCAACCCGGAGATGGCACTCCACCCTTTTCCGGGCGAGAACCATAGACTTGAACTTGGAGGTGCCGATTCTCATCCCAGTCGCTTCACACTCTGCTGCAAACCGAGCCAGTGAGAGCCGAAGATCCTGGGCAGATGGAGCCATCTAGACCACATCTTCTGCAAAAAGCAGAGACCTAATCCTGCAGCCACCAAATTGGTCCTCTCAGCGCCGTGATTGCGCCTAGAAATTGGTGACGAAGGGCATCCCTGGCGCAGTCCAACTCTAACGGATCCGACTTATTACTTAATACTGTTACTAAATACAGTTACCAAACTGAAGATGACTTAGACCCCTTCTACACTAAGGTTATCCAGGGTAAATCCCACCTAACCTTATCCTTGTCCACACACACACACAATGGTCGTTTAAGACCCCCTCACTCCCCTCCGTCCGCCGGCGCAATTCGACCTAATCACCTCCAGTGTTGCTTTGTGTGCAAGTTCTTAAAGGGAAACATTATCACAATTTCAGAAGGGTTAAAACCATTAAAAATCAGTTTCCAGTGGCTTATTTTATTTTTCGAAGTTTTTTTTAAAAATTTTACCCATCACGCAATATCCCTAAAAAAAGCTTCAAAGTGCCTGATTTTAACCATCGTTATATACACCCGTCCATTTTCCTGTAACGTCACATAGTGATGCCAACACAAACAAACATGGCACATAGAACAGCAAGCTATAGCGACATTAGCTCGGATTCAGACTCGGATTTCAGCGGCTTAAGCGATTCAACAGATTAGGCATGTATTGAAACGGATGGTTGTAGTGTGGAGGCAGGTAGCGAAAACGAAATTGAAGAAGAAACTGAAGCTATTGAGCCATATCGGTTTGAACCGTATGCAAGCGAAACCGACGAAAACGACACGACAGCCAGCGA
The DNA here is from genome assembly GCF_033978685.3 of Nerophis lumbriciformis. Taxonomy (NCBI): domain Eukaryota; kingdom Metazoa; phylum Chordata; class Actinopteri; order Syngnathiformes; family Syngnathidae; genus Nerophis; species Nerophis lumbriciformis. Next base: position 21,985,686 of record NC_084559.2, read on the forward strand.
CACGGGAGAAAGCGAGGACGAATTCGGCGATCGCCTTCTAACCAACGATTGGTATGTGTTTGTTTGGCATTAAAGGAAACTAACAACTATGAACTAGGTTTACAGCATATGAAATACATTTGGCAACAACATGCACTTTGAGAGTGCAGACAGCCCAATTTTCATCAATTAATATATTCTGTAGACATACCCTCATCCATGCTCTTTTCCTGAAAGCTGATCTGTCCAGTTTTGGAGTTGATGTCAGCAGGCCAGGGAAGCGAGGGTCGATATTCTTCTCTTGATCATCTTCAGTGGCATAAGGGACGGTGTGAGCCAAGACATCCAGGGGGTTTAGCTCGCTCGTCTGCGGGAACAAACTGCCGCCATTGCTTGCCGTGCTACCGAGGTCCTTTGTCCCTGAATGGCTCATACACTCCGGCAGATTCAATGGGGGTCTGGCGGCAGATTTCTTTGACTTTATCGTTGGAAATGCATCTGCTTTGAGTGTCGCAGGATATCCACACATTCTTGCCATCTCTGTCGTAGCATAAAGGTAAAGTGTGCGGAACAAACGTCCAATTTCTTGCCATTTTCGCATCTTTGGGCCACTGGTGCAACTTGAATCCGTCCCTGTTCGTGTTGTTACACCCTCCGACAACACACCGACGAGGCATGATGTCTCCAAGGTACGGAAAACAGTCGAAAAAACGGAAAATAACAGAGCTGGTTTGACTCGGTGTTTGTAATGTGTTTGAGAAAATGGCGGATTGCTTCCCGATGTGACGTCACAACTCGCTCCGAGAGCGAATAATAGAAAGGCGTTTAATTCGCCAAAATTCACCCATTTAGAGTTCGGAAATCGGTTAATAAAATATATGGTCTTTTTTCTGCAACATCAAGGTATATATTGACGCTTACATAGGTCTGGTGATAATGTTCCCCTTTAAATGTAACTTATCTGAAAAATATCCAGTGTTGTGGTATTTCAATTAACTGGAATCCAGTGTGCTGTGGGGCCCTATTGTAGTGAATCACACCTGAGCCATCATAAATTAATCAAATCTTTAATGGACATGGGAAAGTAAACAATGTGATAAAGAACATTTTACATCAATCAATCTAGGGATCTAGAGATCTGGTCAGGACACTCCTCACTCTTTTGCCTTCACCTTCATTGTCCATTCCTTTTTGGTGACTTTATATACTCTGGACCTAGACGTTGAGTAATCACTCGACATACATGGCGGACAATAACTGATCCAGTCTGCTTAGCCAGTCCAAAAGCATTCACTGTTTTCCGTAGTCTTCCCTCGTCGGCCAGGTAATACAAAGCACACTTCGACGCATACTTGCCAACCTTGAGACCTCAGAATTGGGGAGATATTCAAAAGGCCCGTACTGTACTTACTGCTTACTTAAAAAATATATATATATATTTAACAATTTAATCATAAAATACGGGACAACTCCGTATTATAAGGGACGGGTGGCAACCCTATACACTCACCTTTCACTATTTGAGTAGCATTTGTTCTGCCATTTGCGTACTGGCGAGCGATCTCTGAACCTGGGAACATATCTTAGACTTAGACTTAGACTTGGACTTAGAAAATCTTTATTGTCCCCGAGGGGCAATTTGGTTTGCAGCAGTAGTCATTAAAAACAAGGTTCAACAGTAAAAACGAGGTACAACAGTAAAAACAAGGTACAACAGTAAAAACAAGGTACAAATACATAAAATACATACAACATACAAACCATCATGAAGGCATTGAGCGAATAACTAAAAACATTTGTAATACAATAAAAACTAATCATCACACGTCGCTTCCCACTTAAGTGACTGCATAGCAGCTAAGCTTGTTTAAGAAGCTCATTTATAAAGTCAACAGCTTCACGGATTTGTTGAAAACATCCGCAAATGGGAACGGGATGTTGCTTGTAGCTATCAGCATAGCCATCTTTGTCTCGGCATAAGTTACACCCTCGGGTCTCCATTTAGCAAGGTGGCCCATAATACTGGGCTGTGACCGGTGCTGCGTTGCCGCAGCCTTGTGCTTCTCTGACCGTTCATGAGTGACTATATCCTTTCGGCCACCGTGTTCAATGGAGAAGTCTGATCTACAAAATTTGCAGGCAGCATACCCCTTCCCCTTCGAGCTGTCCTGGATGTACTGAAATTCTGTTTTCCAATCATTTTGGAACTTGCAAGCGTACTTCTTCTTACTCGTCATCGTCATGTCTCTTCTTCTGCTTCGTCTTCTTCTTCTTCTGTTCTGATTGCCGCGCTTGACTTCGAGGTGTAACCGTTATTATTGTCCGGCCGGAAACGGCGCCCAGTGAAGGATGGTGTAGCAATATTGTTGTCCTGGTGGAAATCGGGAGAAATTTGTGAGAATGGTGGCCGCGGGAGATTTTCTTGAGGGGCACTGAAATTCGGGACTCTCCCGGGAAAATCCGGAGGGTTGGCAAGTATGCTCCCACGGGAGCCCGCGTTCTCGTTGTCTCTCCTTCAACAAATGGACAAAGTTTTTTGGTAAGTAGAATCACAGCTGACCTGGACCTTCGAAAGTTCTCTTGCCATCTGAGAAGTGTCGTATCCCAAATAGCTGCAATCGCGCATTTCTGGATGACTCGCCTCCATATTTCCAGTGGTTAGCTCCGAGTTACAAAACCGTTTGTTATGAAGCTGGCTGTGTCGCGTTCTTTCTGACGTCACTTCCCATGTGGGGCGCGGTCTTTCTGGCGTCACTTCCTCTCCGAACTCAGTTTGTAAACAATCGATGAGTCCATAAAAAGCTAAGAGCCGGAGATTCAAGAAATACACAGCCCACTTACCCGTGTAAAAAGTTATCCAAGGAGGGGTACCTTAAACGATGGTTTAGTGTGGCTGACGCGCGGCTTATGCTAAATAATTATTCGTTTAAGGAGTTATCCGGCTTACTGTAGACAGGGCCTTAGAGTAACGTGTGTTTTTAACAGGTAACACAAAAGACATTAAAAATAGCCGCACTTGATTTATACTTAAAATAAGTCGAAATTCAACAAAAACGTTGTTTTTTTTAAATACAAAACTGTGCAAATAACAAACAGCTCCTTTAAGGTTGATTTTTTTTTCTTAATATTCTCTCTTTTTTTTGTTTAGAAAATAAACTTTAAGTATAGTTGTGATAAGCAGTAACACAAATGTGGAAATATATATTTCATGGTATAGTCGACACAAGGACCCAACAAATGCTATATTTCCTAGAGATGTCCGATAATATCAAACTGCCGATAAATGCTTTAAAATGTAATATCGGAAATTATCGGTATCGATTTCAAAAAGTAAAACGTATAACATTTTTAAACGCCGCTGTGTACACGGACGTAGGGAGAAGTACAGAGCGCCAATAAACCTTAAAGGCATTGCCTTTGCGTGCCGGCCCAATCGCATAATATCTACGGCTTTACACACACACAAGTGAATGCGAGGCATACTTGGTCAACAGCCATACAGGTCACACTGAGGGTGGCCGTACAAACAACTTTAACACTGTTACAAATATGCGCCACACTGTGAACCCACACGAAACAAGAATGACAAACACATTTCGGGAGAACGTCCGCACCGTAACACAACATAAACACAATAGAACAAATACCCAGAACCCCTTGCAGCACTAACTCTTCCGGGACGCTACAATATACACACCCCCTACCCCCCACACCTCAACCCTGCACCCCCCAACCCCGCATACCTCAACCTCCTTATGCTCTCCCAGGGAGAGCATGTCCCAAATTCCATGCTGCTGTTTTGAGGCATGTTAAAAAAAAAAATGCACTTTGTGACTTCAATAATAAATATGGCAGTGCCATGTTGGCATTTTTTTCCATAACTTGAGTTGATTTATTTTGGAAAAACCTTGTTACATTGTTTAATGCATCCAGCGGGGCATCACAACAAAATTAGGCATAATAATGTGTTAATTCCACGACTGTATATATCGGTATAGGTTGATATCGGAATCGGTAATTAATATCAGAATATTGGATATCGGCAAAAAAGCCATTATCGGACATCTCTAATTTAAACTGTATTTATTAAATATGCCACATTTGCTGTAAACAAACAAAATTACTGTAAATTGTACCCCACATTATCATATTTTATTTTCTGGGAATGCAAATTGCACAGATTCGGTGCAATAGCCCAATGGTCCAAAACCATGGCAACGCTAATGCATGCCCTTTTTATGTAATAAAACAAAGGCAACTTGTGGTTCCAGTAGATTTATTAGGTAATAATAAATGAATATTTTTCTAACAAAATCTCCAAATATTGTTAAATATTATTGTTAAATTGAAAGTAGAGTTACCGTAATTTTCAGAGGATAAGTCGCTCCGGAGTATAAGTCGCACCACCCAAATATGCATAATAAAGAAGAAAAAAAACATATATAAGTCGCATTTTTTGGGGAAATTTATTTGATAAAAGCCAACACCAAGAATAGACATTTGAAAGGCAATTTAAAATAAATAAAGAATAGTGAACAACAGGCTGAATAAGTGTGCGTTATATGAGGCATAAATAACCAACTGAGAACGTGCCTGGTATGTTAACGTAACATATTATGGTAAGAGTCATTTAAATAACTATAACATATAGAACATGCTATACGTTTACCAAACAATCTCTCACTCCTAATCACTAAATCCCATGAAATCTTCTACGTCTAGTCTCTTACGTGAATGAGCTAAATAATATTATTTGATATTTTACGGTAATGTGTTAATAATTTCACACATAAGTCGCTCCTGAGTATAAGTCGCACCCCCGGCCAAACTATGAAAAAAAACTGAGACTTATAGTGCAAAAAATACGGTATATTGATTTATTCTTTACATATTTAGTAGAGATGTCGGCAGGTCGATATTACCGGCCGATAAATGCGTTTAAATGTAATATCGGAAATTATCGGTATCGTTTTTTTTATTATCGGTATCGTTTTTTTTGTTGTTTTTTTTGTTTTTTTTCTTTAAATTAAATCAACATAAAAAACACAAGATACACTTACAATTAGTGCACCAACCCAAAAAACCTTCCTCCCCCATTTACACTCATTCACACAAAAGGGTTGTTTCTTTCTGTTATTAATATTCTGGTTCCTACATTATATATCAATATATATCAATACAGTCTGCAAGGGATACAGTCCGTAAGCACACATGATTGTGCGTGCTGCTGGTCCACTAATAGTACTAACCTTTAACAGTTAATTTTACTCATTTTCAATAATTACTAGTTTCTATGTAACTGTTTTTATATTGTTTTACTTTCTTTTTTATTCAAGAAAATGTTTTTAATTTATTTATCTTATTTTATTGTATTAATTTTTTTTAAAAGCACCTTATCTTCACCATACCTGGTTGTCCAAATTAGGCATAATAATGAGTTTATTCCACGACTGTATATATCGGTTGATATCGGTATCGGTAATTAAAGAGTTGGACAATATCGGAATATCGGATATCGGCAAAAAGCCATTATCGGGCATCCCTAATATTTAGTCAACAAGCCCAACAAATACACATCAGACATTTGCAACGTTTTCATTTAGAATCCAAATTAGGCATAATAATGTGTTAATTCCACGACTGTATATATCGGTTGATATCGGTATTGGTAATTAAAGAGTTGGACAATATCGGATATCGGCAAAAAGCCATTATCGGACATCACTAATATTTAGTTAACAAACCCAACAAATACACATCAGACATTTGCAACATTTTCATTTAGAATCCCAAAACAACAAAACAAATGTTAAAAATGTATAGATGCCTTCCTATGTTTTTTTCTGTTTTTGGTGTTTTATTGGTACTGATCTTTTTTATTTACCACCACGTCTCCAGCTGAGAGACCTTGTATGTGTTCCAAGCCCGTTCATTTATAGAGCCGCGCCTGAGCAAAATGTGCTTCACTAGACGTTGTCTAGACACGGGATAATTGCAGACATCACTGAACACTCAGCTGCTGCCTATAACCTCAAGGGAGTTGAGGTGGACTTTGAGAGAATTGGGCAGCAGTCATTTGGGGGGGGGGGTCCACTTAGCACACGCCCCTCCCAGCTCGCGCGCTTATTTGTTTGCTCGAACCTGGGAAAACGTATGCATTTGCCGGTGTAATAGGAAGTAAAGCTGCAAACTTGTGTGGGAGATGACAGGACAGGAACAAGCAAAAGAGAGTGCAGGAGTTAAAGCACACAACACGAAGTGTTCATAACCGCAGATGTGGTGACTTCATCAGTCAAAAATGTACCCCGTCCTATTGCTCTTCTGGAGCACACTTGGATAATGGTTGCAGATGTCGGGTTTTTTTTTTTGCTGGATCCCAACCTACCATATTCATGCTCACCTATACGTTATTGTAGGTCGCAGTGTGTTTATCCTGATGATTGCAAGTGAAGCCTGTGACTGTGGGGGATGTTGGTTGGACTCGGCTCTGAGAGATGCTTGCAGGTCGACGGGTTCAACCAGGGTATGTGACTAATCTCAGTGGGGGTAGACAGGATGCAGAAAAACTGAATCCTGTTGAGGCAGGCCACCTTCCTATTCAACTCTAGGTGTTGTTTCCTGACGCTTTTCATTTCTTTTTTAGAAGGAAACTCTTGTGAATTCTTTACTTTGCTGTCTTTGGCCATACCTTGGATTCTGACAAATATTAGAAATAACGCACTACATTGTATCAATTTATGTACAGTCGTGGTCAAAGGTTTACATACACATGTAAAGAACATAATGTCATGGCTGACTTGAGTTTCCAATTATTTCTACAATTCTTAAAGGGGAACATTATCACCAGACCTATGTAAGCGTCAATATATACCTTGATGTTGCAGAAAAAAGACCTTTTTTTTTTTTAACCGATTTCCGAACTCTAAATGGGTGAATTTTGGCGAATTAAACGCCTTTCTATTATTCGTTCTCGTTGTGACGTCACATCGGGAAGCAATCCGCCATTTTCTCAAACACCGAGTCAAATCAGCTCTGTTATTTTCCGTTTTTTTCGACTGTTTTCCGTACCTTGGAGACATCATGCCTCGTCGGTGTGTTGTCGGAGGGTGTAACAACACGAACAGGGACGGATTCAAGTTGCACCAGTGGCCCAAAGATGCGAAAGTGGCAAGGAATTGGACGTTTGTTCCGCACACTTTACCGACGAAAGCTATGCTACGACAGAGATGGCAAGAATGTGTGGATATCCTGCGACACTCAAAGCAGATGCATTTCCAACGATAAAGTCAAAGAAATCTGCCGCCAGACCCCCAGGAAAAGAGAGCGGATGACGGTATGTCTACAGAATATATTAATTGTTGAAAACTGGGCTGTTTGCACTCTCAAAGTGCATGTTGTTGCCAAATGTATTTCATACGCTGTAAACCTAGTTCATAGTTGTTAGTTTCCTTTAATGCCAAACAAACACATACCAATCGTTG
>NC_084559.2:21998145-22033145 GCF_033978685.3 Nerophis lumbriciformis
AAACTCATAAACTGTATTTTTTTTTGCAAATAATAATTAACTTAGAATTTCATGGCTGCAACACGTGCCAAAGTAGTTGGGAAAGGGCATGTTCACCACTGTGTTACATGGCCTTTCCTTTTAACAACACTCAGTAAACGTTTGGGAACTGAGGAGACACATTTTTTAAGCTTCTCAGGTGGAATTCTTTCCCATTCTTGCTTGATGTACAGCTTAAGTTGTTCAACAGTCCGGAGGTCTCCGTTGTGGTATTTTAGGCTTCATAATCCGCCACACATTTTCAATGGGAGACAGGTCTGGACTACAGGCAGGCCAGTCTAGTACTCGCACTATTTTACTATGAAGCCACGTTGATGTAACACGTGGCTTGGCATTGTCTTGCTGAAATAAGCAGGGGCGCCCATGGTAACGTCGCTTGGATGGCAACATATGTTGCTCCAAAACCTGTATGTACCTTTCAGCATTAATGGCGCCTTCACAGATGTGGAAGTTACCCATGTCTTGGGCACTAATACACCCCCAAACCATCACAGATGCTGGCTTTTCAACTTTGCGCCTATAACAATCCTCTTTGGTCCGGAGGACACGACGCCCACAGTTTCCAAAAACAATTTGAAATGTGGACTCGTCAGACCACAGAACACTTTTCCACTTTGTATCAGTCCATCTTCGATCAGTGAAGCAGACTGCGTTTCTGGGTGTTGTTGATAAACGGTTTTCGCCTTGCATAGGAGAGTTTTAACTTGCACTTACAGATGTAGCGACCAGTTGTAGTTACTGACAGCGGGTTTCTGAAGTGTTCCTGTGCCCATGCGGTGATATCCTTCACACACTGATGTCGATTGTTGATGCAGTACAGCCTGAGGGATCGAAGGTCACGGGCTTAGCTGCTTACGTGCAGTGATTTATCCAGATTCTCTGAACCCTTTGATGATAATACGGACCGTAGATGGTGAAATCCCTAAATTCCTTGCAATAGCTGGTTGAGAAAGGTTTTTCTTAAACTGTTCAACAATTTGCTATGCATTTGTTGACAAAGTGGTGACCCTCGTCCATCCTTGTTTGTGAATGACTGAGGATTTCATGGAATCTACTTTTATACCCAATCATGACACCAACCTGTTCCCAATTAGCCTGTTAACCTGTGGGATGTTCCAAATAAGTGTTTGATGAGCATTCCTCAACTTTATCAGTATTTATTGCCACCTTTCCCAACTTCTTTGTCACGTGTTGCTGGCATCAAATTCTAAAGTTAATGATTATTTGCACACAAAAAAAAGATTATCAGTTTGAACATCAAATATGTTGTCTTTGTAGCGTATTCAACTGAATATGGGTTGAAAACGATTTGCAAATCATTGTATTCCGTTTATATTTACATCTAACACAATTTGCCAACTCATATGGAAACGGGGTTTGTACAACGACACTTTGTTTTCAGCACAAACCCGTTCAAGATTAGACAAACAAACAGTGTACAGTGTTACGAACAGGAACGCCCCGTAAAAGATGGGGAAAAAGTTAAAAAAAAAATACAATCTAGACTGGGCTCCTAAGGGGGCCCAGTCTGGAGTGGGAAAAAACCTCCATAGCAAAGCACATATACATATTACAACGTACATCTCGAGATATCTAGCAACAGAGGGAAGGGGAGTGCGGTGTCATGGTGGTCGGCCGCAGCTCTCAGGCGCTGACTATCCTTTCATCACGCCTATGGGATTTGCGTCGAGGGCTTGGGTTGGGGGGCAGTGTGTCTCTGTTCCGCGGCCTTGATCTTGTGCAGTTGCTAGTCCAATGTCAACAACAACAGGTGTGTCTCCATACGAGATATAGAACATTGCGTTATATATCGAACTTTGACTGTTAAATGTGGCCCTTTGAGGGCAGCCATAATTAGGATTTGGCCCCCAATACAAATTTATTTGACACCCCCTGTTCTACAACCTTGTATTACAACCCAGTTTTTCTTTGACACTATTACCATAACTTTATGTCATCTTTCATGAAAACGGAGCGACGGAAAACATACAAGCTTAACTATGGTCTTCATAAGCAAGAGTTCCCATTACATGTCTGTCTCAGTTTGAAAGAGTTGAAAAGTTGCAAGCTCCAACTCCTGTTTTTAGAAGCAGACACATGTACCAACCCTCTACATTTCTACAACTGACGCCATTTCACAAATTCCAGACAACTGGCGCCGGAGTGCTGCCTCCAAGAAGGACATGATGAATAGGACACACCCTTGGTATGCTAGTGAAGGCTACAATAAAAGGCAGGCTGGAGTGTTGCAGCCCGGATTCATTACAGTCTCTAATCCGAGCTCTTTTTTAGTCAAATGTTCTCGGCTTTTCTCTCTGCCGGTTTCATGCTGCTCGCCTATTTTTTTTTTAAAAAGCTCGAATTTGAGTGAAATGCACTCAGGCAACCAGCAAGGCGAGCTCCAGCTCTTTCCACCGCCGGTTCCCCGATCCGCCTCTTTGTTGTGGTCTATGCATGCCTGCTCCAGTCACGTGACTGCGTTTCTATGGCAACCCGGGTTTGAGTAATCATTTGCGTTACGACCTTTATTCCCTTGAGGAAAGGGGAGGGGGAGGTTAGACCGAGCCTGTAGAAAGACGGAGCAGGAGGGAAAAAAGAAAAGACAGGCAGAAGGGGAGCGGCGGCGGCGGAGAAGCGCGCAGAAAGAAAGTCGGCGAAAACAACGGCTGCAGAGGGAGAATGTAGTCTGTTCTCGTCTTTATATTTTGCATTTTATGTCTCTCTCTTCATGCTGCACGCCAGCGCCTGCCTCAAAACATTCTGCAGTTGGAAACAAAGAGGCCTCATAATGTCTGTGACTCACTCGGTGAATAAAGCAGCCCAACGTTTGGGTTGGAAAGGCAGCATAAGGCACACACACACATTCTTGTATTTCTTACCTTCTTGGGACCTTTCTAGTTATATAAAGATTTGTATTTACAACCATAATAATATATACATACTATGCAAATATAAAAAAGCTTGTTGTGAAAAATGAGTTGGAATTTCACAAGAAAATGGTCACAATTACACAAGAAAAAACTTTTGGCAGTATTATAATAATAGTCGTAATTTTACTCAACGCAAGTCCAAAATTTTACAAGAAAAACTGAACATTTGTGCAATATAATGAAAAAAGTTGGAACTTTAGTAGATAACAGTCGCAATTTCAGAAGAAAAAGCCTAACATTTTGGCAATTTTATGAAGAGTCGTAATTTTTACTCTACAAAAGTCACAATTTTATAGGACAACTTAAAAATGTTGGCAATATTATAATAATATACGGAATTTTAATTGGAAAAAAAAAAGGACAAAAGTCATAATTTTACTCCAAAAATGTCCCTTTTTCACAAGAACAACAAAAAAATTGGCAATATTGTTATAAAAGTCAGAAGTTCATATGACAAATGTCGCCATTTTTGCATTAAAAAGTAATAATTTTACATTAAAAAAAGTAATAATTTTACGAGAAAATATTGCAATATTACAAAAACAGAAAGAATATGAGAAATTGTTCCCAATCGTATAAGACAAAAGTCGACACATTGTGAGAAAAACACTGCTTTCAGTTTTTTATTTTATTTTATTATTTACTTCAATTTATTACAGTATGTCTCTATAAACATATTTATTTTATTAATTTTGGCCAAAGGGGGCGCATTTCAAATTCTTACACACACTTGTCATTTCATATGTTGACCAGAGGTGGAGCACTTTTAAAACCGACACACAGTCAACTTGAAAAAAGAAACAAAAAAAAACTCATTTTAGGGACCACCCTAATTGTGATAGATTTCACCACCAGGGGTGCAAATGAGACATTCTCTATTAGATGCAATGGTTTTCCGTATTGGGACCATGATTTATGTACTAACTTGTTCACCGGTCCTCATATGGAAGGTACTTTTCCTTGTTGATGTCTCAGGAAGGGTGAAAGTACAAGAAAACACACACACACACACACACACACATTATTGTATTTGTTACCTTCTTGAGACCACCCTTTCTAGATATATAAAGATGTATATTTACAACATTAATAATATATACATACTATGCAATTATAAAAAAGCTTGTTGTGAAAAATGAGTTAGAATTTCACGAGAAAAACTTTTGGCAGTATTATAATAATAGTCGTAATTTTACGCAACGCAAGTCAAAATTTTAGAAGAAAAACTGAACATTTGTGCAATATCATGAAAAAAGTTGGAATTTTAGTCAATAACAGTCGCAATTTCACAAGAAAAAGCCTAACATTTTGGCAATTTTATGAAGAGTCATAATTTTTACTCTACAAAAGTCACAATTTTATAGGACAACTTAAAAATGTTGGCAATTTTATAATAATAATCGGAATTTTACTTGGCAAAATTATGACTAAAGTCATAATTTTACTCCAAAAATGTCCCTTTTTCACAAGAACAACAAGAAATTTGGCAATATTGTGATAAAAGTCAGAAGTTCATATGACAAATGTCGCCATTTTTGCATTAAAAAGTAATAATTTTACATTAAAAAAAGTAATAATTTTACAAGAAAATATTGCAATATTACAGAAACAAAAAGAATATGAGAAATTGTTCCCAATCGTATAAGACAAAAGTCGACACATTGTGAGAAAAACACTGCTTTTAGTTTTTTATTTTATTTTATTATTTACTTCAATTTATTACAGTATGTCTCTATAAACATATTTATTTTATTAATTTTGGCCAAAGGGGGCGCATTTCAAATTCTTACAAACACTTGTCATTTCATATGTTGACCAGAGGTGGAGCACTTTTAAAACCGACACACAGTCAACTTGAAAAAAGAAACAAAAAAAAACTCATTTTAGGGACCACCCTAATTGTGATAGATTTCACCACCAGGGGTGCAAATGAGACATTCTCTATTAGATGCAATGGTTTTCCGTATTGGGACCATGATTTATGTACTAACTTGTTCACCGGTCCTCATATGGAAGGTACTTTTCCTTGTTAATGTCTCAGGAAGGGTGAAAGTACAAGAAAACATACACACACACATTATTGTATTTGTTACCTTCTTGAGACCACCCTTTCTAGATATATAAAGATGTGTATTTACAACATTAATAATATATACATACTATGCAAATATAAAAAAGCTTGTTGTGAAAAATGAGTTGGAATTTCACGAGAAAAACTTTTGGCAGTATTATAATAATAGTCGTAATTTTACTCAACGCAAGTCAAAATTTTACAAGAAAAACTGAACATTTGTGCAATATCATGAAAAAAGTTGGAATTTTAGTCAATAACAGTCGCAATTTCACAAGAAAAAGCCTAACATTTTGGCAATTTTATGAAGAGTCGTAATTTTTACTCTACAAAAGTCACAATTTTATAGGACAACTTAAAAATGTTGGCAATATTATAATATACGGAATTTTAATTGGGAAAAAAAAAGGACAAAAGTCATAATTTTACTGAAAAATTTTACTATTTTACAAGAACAACACAAAAAATGGCAATAGTGTTATAAAAGTCAGAAGTTCATATGACAAATGTCGCCATTTTTGCATTAAAAAGTAATAATTTTACATTAAAAAAAGTAATCATTTTACGAGAAAATATTGCAATGTTACAGAAACAGAAAGAATATGAGAAATTGTGCCCAATCGTATAAAACAAAAGTGGACACATTGTGAGAAAAAGACTGATTTTAATTTTTAAAAAATTGGGGGGGGGGGGGTTTGTCTGTAGTTGTTTTTTAATTTTCATTATTTACTTCAAGTTATTACAGTATGTCTCTATATACATAAATATTAATTTTTTTTAATTAATTTTGGCCAAAGGGGGCGCATTTCAAATTCTTACACACACTTGTCATTTCATATGTTGACCAGAGGTGGAGCACTTTTAAAACCGACACACAGTCAACTTGAAAAAAGAAACAAAAAAAAACTCATTTTAGGGACCACCCTAATTGTGATAGATTTCACCACCAGGGGTGCAAATGAGACATTCTCTATCAGATGCAATGGTTTTCCGTATCGGGACCATGATTTATGTACTAACTTGTTCACCGGTCCTCATATGGAAGGTACTTTTCCTTGTTAATGTCTCAGGAAGGGTGAAAGTACAAGAAAACACACACACATTATTGTATTTGTTACCTTCTTGAGACCACCCTTTCTAGATATATAAAGATGTGTATTTACAACATTAATAATATATACATACTATGCAAATATAAAAAAGCTTGTTGTGAAAAATGAGTTGGAATTTCACGAGAAAAACTTTTGGCAGTATTATAATAATAGTCGTAATTTTACTCAACGCAAGTCAAAATTTTACAAGAAAAACTGAACATTTGTGCAATATCATGAAAAAAGTTGGAATTTTAGTCAATAACAGTCGCAATTTCACAAGAAAAAGCCTAACATTTTGGCAATTTTATGAAGAGTCGTAATTTTTACTCTACAAAAGTCACAATTTTATAGGACAACTTAAAAATGTTGGCAATATTATAATATACGGAATTTTAATTGGGAAAAAAAAAGGACAAAAGTCATAATTTTACTGAAAAATTTTACTATTTTACAAGAACAACACAAAAAATGGCAATAGTGTTATAAAAGTCAGAAGTTCATATGACAAATGTCGCCATTTTTGCATTAAAAAGTAATAATTTTACATTAAAAAAAGTAATCATTTTACGAGAAAATATTGCAATGTTACAGAAACAGAAAGAATATGAGAAATTGTGCCCAATCGTATAAAACAAAAGTGGACACATTGTGAGAAAAAGACTGATTTTAATTTTTAAAAAATTGGGGGGGGGGGGGTTTGTCTGTAGTTGTTTTTTAATTTTCATTATTTACTTCAAGTTATTACAGTATGTCTCTATATACATAAATATTAATTTTTTTTAATTAATTTTGGCCAAAGGGGGCGCATTTCAAATTCTTACACACACTTGTCATTTCATATGTTGACCAGAGGTGGAGCACTTTTAAAACCGACACACAGTCAACTTGAAAAAAGAAACAAAAAAAAACTCATTTTAGGGACCACCCTAATTGTGATAGATTTCACCACCAGGGGTGCAAATGAGACATTCTCTATCAGATGCAATGGTTTTCCGTATCGGGACCATGATTTATGTACTAACTTGTTCACCGGTCCTCATATGGAAGGTACTTTTCCTTGTTAATGTCTCAGGAAGGGTGAAAGTACAAGAAAACACACACACATTATTGTATTTGTTACCTTCTTGAGACCACCCTTTCTAGATATATAAAGATGTGTATTTACAACATTAATAATATATACATACTATGCAAATATAAAAAAGCTTGTTGTGAAAAATGAGTTGGAATTTCACGAGAAAAACTTTTGGCAGTATTATAATAATAGTCGTAATTTTACTCAACGCAAGTCAAAATTTTACAAGAAAAACTGAACATTTGTGCAATATCATGAAAAAAGTTGGAATTTTAGTCAATAACAGTCGCAATTTCACAAGAAAAAGCCTAACATTTTGGCAATTTTATGAAGAGTCGTAATTTTTACTCTACAAAAGTCACAATTTTATAGGACAACTTAAAAATGTTGGCAATATTATAATATACGGAATTTTAATTGGGAAAAAAAAAGGACAAAAGTCATAATTTTACTGAAAAATTTTACTATTTTACAAGAACAACACAAAAAATGGCAATAGTGTTATAAAAGTCAGAAGTTCATATGACAAATGTCGCCATTTTTGCATTAAAAAGTAATAATTTTACATTAAAAAAAGTAATCATTTTACGAGAAAATATTGCAATGTTACAGAAACAGAAAGAATATGAGAAATTGTGCCCAATCGTATAAAACAAAAGTGGACACATTGTGAGAAAAAGACTGATTTTAATTTTTTAAAAATTGGGGGGGGGGGGGGGGGGGGGGGGGGGGGGGTTTGTCTGTAGTTGTTTTTTAATTTTCATTATTTACTTCAAGTTATTACAGTATGTCTCTATATACATAAATATTAATTTTTTTTAATTAATTTTGGCCAAAGGGGGCGCATTTCAAATTCTTACACACACTTGTCATTTCATATGTTGACCAGAGGTGGAGCACTTTTAAAACCGACACACAGTCAACTTGAAAAAAGAAACAAAAAAAAACTCATTTTAGGGACCACCCTAATTGTGATAGATTTCACCACCAGGGGTGCAAATGAGACATTCTCTATCAGATGCAATGGTTTTCCGTATCGGGACCATGATTTATGTACTAACTTGTTCACCGGTCCTCATATGGAAGGTACTTTTCCTTGTTAATGTCTCAGGAAGGGTGAAAGTACAAGAAAACACACACACATTATTGTATTTGTTACCTTCTTGAGACCACCCTTTCTAGATATATAAAGATGTGTATTTACAACATTAATAATATATACATACTATGCAAATATAAAAAAGCTTGTTGTGAAAAATGAGTTGGAATTTCAAGAGAAAAACTTTTGGCAGTATTATAATAATAGTCGTAATTTTACTCAACGCAAGTCCACAATTTTACAAGAAAAACTGAACATTTGTGCAATATTATGAAAAAAGTTGGAACTTTAGTCGATAACAGTCGCAATTTCACAAGAAAAACCTAACATTTTGGCAATTTTATGAAGAGTCGTAATTTTACTCTACAAAATTCACAATTTTATAAGAAAACTTAAAAATGTTGGTAATATTATAATAATAATCAGAATTTTACTTGGCAAAATTATGACAAAAGTCATAATTTTACTCCAAAAATGTCACTATTTTACAAGAACAACACAAAAATTGGCAATATTGTTATAAATGTCAGAAGTTCATATGACAAATGTCGCCATTTTGCATTAAAAAGTAATACTTTTACATTAAAAAAAAAAGTAATAATTTTACGAGAAAATATTGCAGTATTACAGAAACAAAAAGAATATGAGAAATTGTTCCCAATCGTATAAGACAAAAGTGGACACATTGTGAGAAAAAGACTGATTTTAATAAAAAATTTGGGGGGGGGGTGGATTTTTTGTCTGTAGTTGTTTTTTAATTTTCATTATTTACATCAAGTTATTACAGTATGTCTATATAAACATAAATATTATTTTTTTTAATTAATTTTGGCCAAAGGGTGTTGACCAGTGGTGGAGCACTTTTAAAACCGACACACAGTCAACTTGAAAAAACAAACAAAAAAAACCTCCTTTTTGGGACCACCCTAATTTTGATAGATTTCACCACCAGGGGTGCAAATGAGACGTTCCCTATTAGATGCAATGGTTTTCCATATTGGGACCATGATTTATGTCCTAACTTGTTCTCAGGTCCTCATATGGAAGGTACTTTTCCTTGTTGATGTCTCAGGAAGGGTGAAAGTACAAGAAAACACACACACACACACACATTATTGTATTTGTTACCTTCTTGAGACCACCCTTTCTAGATATATAAAGATTTGTATTAACAACATTAATAATATATACATACTATGCAAATACAAAAAAGCTTGTTGTGAAAAATGAGTTGGAATATCACGAGAAAAACTTTTGGCAGTGTTATAATAATAGTCGTAATTTTACTCAACGCAAGTCAAAATTTTGCAAGAAAAACTGAACATTTGTGCAATATTATGAAAAAAGTTGGAATTTTAGTCGATAACAGTCGCAATTTAACAAGAAACAGCCTAACATTTTGGCAGTTTTATGAAGAGTCGTACTTTTACTCTACAAAATTCACAATTTTATGAGAAAACTTAAACATTTTCGTAATATTATAATAATAATCGGAATTTTACTTGGCAAAATGATTACAATAGTCATAATTTTACTCCAAAAATGTCCCTTTTTCACAAGAACAACAACAAAATTGGCAATATTGTGATAAAAGTCAGAAGTTCATATGACAAATGTCGCCATTTTGCATTAAAAAGTAATAATTTTACATAAAAAAAGTAATAATTTTATGAGAAAATATTGCAATATTACAGAAACAGAAAGAATATGAGAAAGTGTTCCCAATTGTATAACACAAAATTCGACACATTGTGAGATAAAGACTGACTTTAGATTTTGTTTTGTTTTTTGTGGAATTTTTTGTTTGTAATTGTTTTTTAATCTTCATTATTTACTTCAAGTTATTACATTATGTCTTGATATACATATTTATTTTATAAATTTTGGCCAAAGGGGGCGCATTTAAATTTCTTACACACACTTGTTATTTCATATGTTGACCAGCGGAGGAGCACTTTTAAAACCGACACACAGTCAACTTGAAAAAAAAAAACCCTCCTTTTTGGGACCACCCTAATTTTGATAGGTTTCACCACCAGGGGTGCAAATGAGACATTCTCTATTAGATGCAATGGTTTTCCGTTTTGGGACCATGATTTATGTCCTAACTTGTTCACCGGTCCTCACATGGAAGGTATTTTTCCTTGTTGATGTCTCAAGAAGAGTAGAAATACAAGAACACACACACACATGTGCACACACACACATTGTTGTATTTTTCACCTTCTTGAGACCACCCTTTCTAGATATATAAAGATTTGTATGTACAACATTAATAATATATACATACTATGCAAATATAAAAAAGTTTGTTCTGAAAAATGAGTTGGAATTTCAAAAGAAAAACTTACAATTTTGGCAGTACAATAATAAAAGTCATAATTTTACTCAACGCAAGTTGAGTAAAATTTACAAGAAAAACTGAACATTTGTGCAATATTATGATAAAAGTTGGAATTTTAGTCAATAACAGTCACAATTTTACAATGAAAAGCTTAACATTTTGGCAATTTTATGAAAAGAGTAGTACCTTTGCTCTACAAAAGTCACAATTTTTTCGGAAAACTTTAAAATGTTGGCAATATTATAATAATAATCGGAATTTTACCTGGCAAAATTATGACGAAAGTCATAATTTTCCCCAAAATATGTCACTATTTTACAAGAACAACACAAAAATAGGCAATATTGTGATAAAAGTCAGAAGTTCATATGACAAATGTCGCCATTTTGCATTAAAAAGTAATAATTTTACATAAAAAAAAGTAATAATTTTACGAGAAAATAATGCAATATTACAGAAACAGAAATAATATGAGAAATTGTTCCCAATTGTATAACACAAAATTTGACACATTGTGAGATAAAGACTGACTTTAGTTTTTGCTTTGTTTTTCGTGGAATTTTTTGTTTGTAATTGTTTTTTAATCTTCATTATTTACTTCAAGTTATTACATTGTGTCTTGATATACATATTTATTTTATAAATTTTGGCCAAAGGGGGCGCATTTAAATTTCTTACACACACTTGTTATTTCATATGTTGACCAGCGGTGGAGCACTTTTAAAACCGACACACAGTCAACTTGAAAAAAAAAAAAACCCTCCTTTTTGGGACCACCCTCATTTTGATAGATTCCACCGGTCCTGACTTGTTCACCGGTCCTCATATGGAAGGTACTTTTCCTTGTTGATGTCTCAAGAAGGGTAGAAATACAAGAACACACACACACACATGCACGCACACACACACATACACGCACACATTCTTGTATTTTTGACCTTCTTGAGACCACTCTTTCTAGATACGTAAAGATTTGTATTTACAACATTAATAATATATACATACTATGCAAATATAAAAAAGCTTGTTGTGAAAAACGAGTTGGAATTTCACAAGAAAAACGTAGAATTTTGGCAGTTTTATAATAAAAGTCGTCATTTTACTCAACGCAAGTCAAAATTTTACAAGAAAAACTGAACATTTGTGCAAGAATATGATAAAAGTTGGAATTTTAGTCAATAACAGTCGCAATTTTACATTTTGGCAATTTTGTGAAAAGAGTCATAAACTAACTCTACAGAAGTCACAATTTTATAAGAAAACTTAAAATTGTTGGCAATATTTTAATAATACACGGAATTTTACTTGAAAAAAAAAAAAGGACAAAAGTCATAATTTTACTCGAATAATGTCACTATTTTACCGAACGGGACAACCGGTAGAAAATGGATGGATGGATGGAATACAAAAATTGGCAATATTGTGATAAAAGTCAGATTTTCATATGACAAATGTTGCCATTTTGTATTAAAAAGTAATCATTTTACATAAAAAAAAGGAATAATTTTACGAGAAAATATTGCAATATTACAGAAACAAAAACAATATGAGAAATTGTTCCAAATTTTATAAGACAAAAGTCGGCACATTGTGAGAAAAAGACTGATTTTAATAAACTTTTTTTATTTTTTTTTTAATCTTCATTATTTACCTCAAGTTATTACATTATGTCATGATATACATATTTATTGTATTAATTTTGGCCAAAGGGGGCGCATTTCAATTTCTTACACACACTTGTTATTTCATATGTTGACCAGCGGTGGAGCACTTTTAAAACCGACACACAGTCAACTTGAAGAAAAAAAAAAAAAACCTCCTTTTTGGGACCACCCTCATTTTGATAGATTCCACCGGTCCTGACTTGTTCACCGGTCCTCATATGGAAGGTACTTTTCCTTGTTGATGTCTCAAGAAGGGTAGAAATACAAGAACACACACACACACACACACACACACACACACACACACACACACACACACACACACACACACACACACGCACACACACACACGCACACACACCTCCCCTCCACTTCTTCTGAGAGGAAAATCAGCACTGTGCCACATGTGCAAGTCTCAGCAGAAACAGATTCTGTATGTTCCTGTTTCTTGCTCTCCCGGCTGTGTTGTCATGGTTACCGAGCTCCTCCACCAAGGCAAGCTCACTCTTGCTCTCTCTGTTCCCCCCACCCCCCTCTCTCTCTCGCTCTCTCTCTCTCTCTCTTCTCTGTCTCTCTCCGGTCCACTCTGGGGTGACTCAACTCATCAGTTAGGTTGTGTCACCGCCTAGGTGAAGATTCTCAAGCTGCACATCTCCTGAATGCAGCCTGGGCCTAAGTTTCACCCCCCTCCCAAAAATGGAATACTGTAATTCTATTCTTTAGGGAGGGGTGTTTTCCAGTCATGGGGGGGGGTTGACCCAGCATTGACAGGAGGTGGGCTGGACTGAAGAGGCTGGTGGGGGTTGCAGGGAGGTGTTCATGGTGGTGGTGTGGCTGCTTCCAGGTGCATGTGACTGGGGCTGAATATGAATGAAGGGCCCCGGTTCTCCAGAGATGGCGGTTGGGGAGAGAGCAACTCAAACCAGAGTCTGGCTGTTTGAGAGGCCCCCACAAGCTGCTGACAGGAGCTGGAGCTAGCCATCACGTTAATTAGCGTTTTTTTTTTTTAACTCCAGCAGCACCGAATAGGGGGAGTGGGTCAGAAGGATGTGGGGGTGGTATATGACTCATAGACACGGTATGGTTTATTCATGATGGAGGAAGGGTGTGTGTGTGTGTGTGTGTTTCAGAGAGAGAGAGAGAGAGAGAGAGAACATTTGATTTGCACACAGTTGTGAACGCGTGTGTATGTGGTGCTTTGGTAGATTACTGATTGGCACCAAGCCAAGGTATTATTACGGTTTGAACACAACAGCCATGTGAATAAGTTTGTATACCCTTTTTTTCCCCCATAATGTCACATTGTACAGTATTATTAAAAACTGTTTCTTGTGCGTATGTACGGAGCCCCTAAAGGGACGTGGGGGAAAATTTTGTTTTTATAATTTATTTTTATTTTCTAATATTTTTAGACATGTATATTGTGCGCAAGAGAAACTTTTTGTAGTTATGAAAATAAAAAAAATAAAAATTTAGAATTTTTTTTAAAAATGTTTGTTATTTTTAGACATGTCTAAAAATATGTATATATATAGAATTTAAAACTTTTTTTTTATAACTTTATAAAAAGTTTCTCGTTCGCACGAGATACTTTTTGTAGTTATGAAAATAAAAAAAATAAAAATGTAGAATTTTTTTTTTTTTGTTTGTCATTTTTAGACATGTCTAAAAAAATTTTTTATAGAATTTAAAACATTTTTTTTATAACTTTATAAAAAGTTTTCTCGTGCACACGAGATACTTTTTGTAGTTATGAAAATGAAAAAAATAAACATTTAGAATTTTTTTGTAAAATTTTTGTTATTTTTAGACATTTCTAAAAAAAAATTATAGAATTTAAAACATTTTTTTTTATAACTTTATAAAAAGTTTCTCGTGCGCACGAGATACTTTTTGTAGTTATAAAAATAAAAAAAATAAAAATTTTGAATTTTTTAAAAATGTTTGTTATTTTTAGACAGTCTAAAAAAAAATTATAGAATTTAAAACTTTTTTTTTTATAACTTTATAAAAAGTTTCTCGTGCGCTCGAGATAGTTTCTCGTTCGCACGAGATACATGTCTAAAAAAATAAATAAAATAAAATTATTAAAAAAAAATGTTTTCCCCCATGTACGTATGAACTGCTGAAAAAAATAAAAAATAAACCCCGGAAAAGTATTGGAGAAATGACAGGTGTTTAGTTTGTCCAGTTAGATCAGGGGTGTCAAACTCATTTTAGATGGGGGGCCACATGGAGAAAAATCTACTCCCAACTGGTAAAATCACGGCTCGATAACTTAAAAATAAAGACATCTTCAGATTGTTTTCTTTGTTTAGAAAAAAAAAAAAACACATCCTGAAAATGTACAAATCATAATGTTGTTGGGGTTTATTTTACACTTACATGTTGCGGTTAATAGTATTCTATCTTTATTTGTCGTTATTTATACTTTCTGAATAAATTATGTGATAATCAGTCAACTCGTTGGTGTTAATGTTCAACCCGTCTATTATCATTACATATATGTATGCATTTTGAGTTAGGGTTGCGTGCTTTCATAATGTACGTTCAGGGTTAAGAAGGGGTTCAAAACAAAACAAATTGTGAGGGAGGGGCAGAGACAGAGAGAGAGAGAGAGAGTTATGATAAACGCGCATGCGTCGCCAGGCTCTGCTTTTTATCCATAGATTTATCAGATTTAATTTTTTATCATCTATAGCAGGGGTGTCAAAAGTGTGCCCCGGAGGCCATATGCGGCCCACAGCTAATGTTTTAAAGGCCCACGGCACATTCTAAAGATACTATCAAAATAAACAAAAACATAACAAAAGTGAAATAAAAAAGGTTAAAGGTGAAATGTAATTTAGAGAAAGTTGCAATGTTGACTAATAAAACAAAGCTGTTTTTTTTTTCTTTCAAACTGTCATTGCTCAAAACATAATATTGAATCAAAATCAATGTTAATATGAATTATTGACCTATCCAAGGTTCCGATTACTTCACATCAAATGTTCCACTAAGAAAAATATTTTTGGTGGAAGATTATGCAAATTTGGTAAATAAATAACCCAAAAATTTATATTTTGTTGTTTTCTTACTGTACCAAAAATGAACCGAACCGTGACCTCTAAACCGAGGTACGTACTGAACCGAAATTTTTGTGTATCGTTACACCCCTAGTTGGTGTTAATTTTCAACTCGTCTATTATCATTACATATATTTATTGTTGTATTTGAACAATTGTATTGTTGATAATAGAGGTAAATTATTGTTATTATTCAATATCAATAGTGCTATTTCTATTGATATTTATATTGCTCCATTTGTAATGTAATAATGTTCATTGTCATTTCTGCATTATTTATTTCACTAACTGCTTATTTGCTATCACTTTTACTATCATATTTGTACATATCCTATTTGCTGATGTTGTTTATTGTTGTTGTTGTTATTGTTGTGTTGTTGTTGTCTCTCTGTCTTATCCTCCTCTTGTCCCCACAATTTCCCCCTCTGTCTTCTTTTTTTTCTCTTTCTATCCCCTCCTGCTCCGGCTCGGCTGCACCAAATGATAATATAAATACATTTAATAAAGTCAAATACAAATAAGGCAACAAGAGAAGTATCCCACACTTCTCTTTTGTAAAGTAAATGTGTACAGCAGAGATGGGCATCTACATCAACTATATGATTTGCCTGAGAAGCTGGACAGGACAAAAAAAAAAGCCAGGTTATTATTACGGTTTGAACACAACAGCCATGTGATTACGTTTGTAAAACCCTTTTTCCATAATGTCACATTGTACAGTATTATTTAAAACTGTTTCCTGTGTGTATGAATTGATGAAAAAAACACACACTGAAGAGTGTCGGAGAAATGATGGGTATTTGTTTTGTCCAATTATATCAGGGGTGTCTAACTCATTTTAGTTCAGGGGCCACATGGAGAAAAATCTACTCCCAAGTGGGTCGGACTGGTAAAATCACAGCAGGATAATTTAAAAATAAAGACAACTTCAGATTGTTTTCTTTGTTTAGAAATAGAACAAGCACAATCTGAAAATGTACAAATCATAATGTTGTTAGGTTTATTTTACACTTACATGTTGCGGTTAATAGTATTCTATCTTTATTTGTTTATTTGTCGTTATTTTTACTTTCTGAATAAATTATGTGATCAGTCAACTTGTTGGTGTTAATTTTCAATCTATCAAGATAAAAAAATAATATCAAAATCAAATTACAGGATGTTATTTATAGAGATGTCCGATAATATCGGACTGCCGATATTATCAGCCGATAAATTTTTTTAAATGTAATATCGGAAATTATCGGTATCTGTTTCAAAAAGTAACATTTATGACTTTTTAAAACGCCGCTGTGTACACGGACGTAAGGAGAAGTACAGAGCGCCAATTAGGTTGCGTGCCGGCCCGATCACATAATATCAACGGCTTTTCACACACACAAGTGAATGCAACCCATACTTAGTCAACAGCCATACAGGTCACACTGAGGGTGGCCGTATAAACAACTTTAACACTGTTACAAATATTACTGTGAACCCACACCAAACAAGAATGACAAACACTTTTCGAGAGAACATCCGCACCGTAACACAACATAAACACAACAGAACAAATACCCAGAACCCCTTGTAGCACTAACTCTTCTGGGACGCTACAATAAACACCCTCCATGTTAAAAAAAAAATTATGCACTTTGTGACTTCAATAATAAATATGGCAGTTACATGTTCGCATTTTTTTTCCCCCATAACTTGAGTTGATTTATTTTGGAAAACCTTGTTACATTGTTTAACAAGGGACATCACAACAAAATTAGGCATAATAATGTGTTAATTCCACGACTGTATATATCGGTATCGGTTGATATCGGAATCGGTAATCAAGAGTTGGACAATATCGGATATCGGGGGAAAAAAAGCCATTATCGGACATCTCTAGTTATTTATGTAGTTTGCTCATTTTCCTCGACTATTGCACTAACATGTGTTTTTTTTTTTTTTTTACATATGTAGCAATTTTACATTTTGGCAATTTTGTGAAAAGAGTCATAAATTTACTCTACAGAAGTCACAATTTTATAAGAAAAGTTAAAATTTTTGGCAATATTATAATAATATACGGAATTTTACTTGGAAAAAAAAAGGACAAAAGTCATAATTTTACTCGAACAATGTCACTATTTTACCGAACGGGACAAGCGAATGGATGGAACAAAAATATTGGCAATATTGTGATAAAAGTCAGAATTTCATATGACAAATGTCGCCATTTTGCATTAAAAAGTAATCATTTTACATTTTAAAAAAAAAGTAATAATTTTACGAGAAAACATTGCAATATTACAGAAACAAAAAGAATATGGGAAATTGTTCCCAATTTTATAAGACAAAAGTCGACACATTGTGAGAAAAAGACTGATTTTAGTTTTTTTTTAAATTTTATTATTTACTTCAATTTATTACAGTATGTCTCTATATACATATTTATTTTTTAAATTTTGGCCAAAGGGGGCGCATTATCTACAAAGATACAAATAATTGCTATTGCGACATCTAGTGGACACATTTAGAACAGCAGTTTCTTTCATTCAAAAATTTCGTCTCATTTTTTATACTCAGCAAACTCATCCCGCGGGCCGTATAAAACCTGTTCCGTACGTTTGACACCCCCCAGTTAGATGACCCTGCATCCAATCTCGTGATGACACGGGTGGAAGGTGCTGCTCTCGTAGGTGACCCGACCTTGTCTTCTCTGCTACTGGCCCTGACAGTGATCCTTCCTTTCCCCCCCAAGAGGGATGCAAGGGGATCAATAGTTTTGTCTTTTATTCCCACCAATCATCCAATGTTTCCCATCTAAGTCCAGCACGAAATGAAAAAGACCCTCCGTGGTGATCTCCTACCCAGTCGGTTGGCTTTGCTTTGTTCTACGTGTTTCGCGGGTATGTGTTTGTGTATGCAAACGAGTGTGTAGGGGAGGTTACGTTACAGCTATACTACAGTCTAATTGTCTCATCTTATCATTAGTGACAAGCATGACCTCTGTTATTGGCATATCTGCATTCTGCCTGCACTGCAGAGCCTCTGCCACGGTACGCGCTGCGTTTCTCTCCCAAGAGCGGCGGGCCCCGTGCCTCATAAATACAAACACAATCTCTCCTACACCTCCTGACTGCAGGACGGGGCTCCACACATATCTGCCCGTGGAGCGGAGCCCATTTGCATACATATTAAAGTGACGCCTCAGAAAAAAGGAAGAGAGAGAACGCAGGGGAGGGGAGGGAGAGAAAGAGAGAGAGAGAGCGGGTATATGCAAACAAGGCTTTCATCTAATATGCAAGAACCGGCATTGCTCTGGCATAAATCTGCATCTCAGCTCCAGCTAAGAGCGCAGAGCCTATTTGACAATGAATGAGCCTTGGAATGGTTGACAGATGCACAGGGAGCACTGCGCCCCTCAGAGGCCTAGGTGATTGATCAGTTTATGGCACGGAGCATATAGCACTCTGTGTCTGTGTGTAACCACAAAACACTGGCTTTAACCTAGCAATTCATTACAGTTTTTAGTTTATTTATTTTTTCATTGTGTAGGTCAGGGGTCGGCAACCCAAAATGTTGAAAGAGCCTTATTGGACCAAAAATACAAAAACAAATCTGTCTGGAGCCGCAAAAAATTAAAAGCCATATTACATACAGATAGTGTGCCATGAGATATAAATTTAATTAATATGACTTAAGGGAAACTAAATGACCTCAAATATAGCTACAAATGAGGCATAATTATGCAACGTGTACATATAGCTAGCCTAAATAGCATGTTAGCATCGATTAGCTCGCAGTCATGCAGTGACCAAATATGTCTGATTAGCACTCCACACAAGTCAATAACATCAACAAAACTCACCTTTGTGGATTCATGCACAACGTTAAAAGTTTGGTGGACAACATGAGAAAGAAAAAGAAGTGGCATAAAACACGTCCTAGAAAGTCACAGAAAGATATACATGTAAACAAACTAAGGTGAGTTCAAGGACTGCAAAAATTAGTAGGACAAAACGGCGCTCGCCAAATAATCGAATCAGTGAAGCATGTTTAATATAAACAGTGTGCTTTATAGCAATTAGGGAGGTTTGTGTCATGTTTGTCCTCCTACAGAAACCATATTAAAACATTTATTTTTTTTTCCCCCTCAACTTTTTCCATTTTTCATACATTTTTGAAAAAGCTCCAGAGAGCCACTAGGGCAGCGCTAAAGAGCCGCATGCGGCTCTAGAGCCGCGGGTTTCCGACCCCTGGTGTAGGTGAAACTGTTCCTTTTTTTTTTCCCCAAAAAATGATTAGTATTCCCTGCACTTGCACAGTTTAATAACATCCATATCGGAATAGTTTTAGAATCAGAATCAGAATCAATCAATCAATCAATGTTTATTTATATAGCCCTAAATCACAAGTGTCTCAAAGGGCTGCACAAGCCACAACGACATCCTCGGTACAAAGCCCACATAAGGGCAAGGAAAAACTCACCCCAGTGGGACGTCGATGTGAATGACTATGAGAAACCTTGGAGAGGACCGCATATGTGGGTAACCCCCCCCTCTAGGGGAGACCGAATGCAATTGATGTCGAGTGGGTCTGACATAATATTGTGAAAGTCCAGTCCATAGTGGATCCAACATAATAGTAAGAGTCCAGTCCATAGTGGATCCAACATAATAGTAAGAGTCCAGTCCATAGTGGGGCCAGCAGGACACCATCCCGAACGGAGACGGGTCAGCAGCGCAGAGATGTTCCCAACCGATGCACAGGCGAGCGGTCCACCCCGGGTCCCGACTCTGGACAGCCAGCACTTCATCCATGGCCACCGAACCTGTGCCCCCCCCACAAGGAAGAGGGGAGCAGAGGAGAAAAGAAAAGAAACGGCAGATCAACTGGTCTAAAAGGGGGGTCTATTTAAAGGCTAGAGTATACAAATGAGTTTTAAGATGGGACTTAAATGCTTCTACTGAGGTAGCATCTCTAATTGTTACCGGGAGGGCATTCCAGAGTACTGGAGCCCGAATAGAAAACGCTCTATAGCCCGCAGACTTTTTTTGGGCTCTGGGAATCACTAATAAGCCGGAGTTCTTTGAACGCAGATTTCTTGCCGGGACAAATGGTACAATACAATCGGCAAGATAGGATGGAGCTAGACCGTGTAGTATTTTATACGTAAGTAGTAAAACCTTAAAGTCACATCTTAAGTGCACAGGAAGCCAGTGCAGGTGAGCCAGTATAGGCGTAATATGATCAAACTTTCTTGTTCTTGTCAAAAGTCTAGCAGCCGCATTTTGTACCAATTGTAATCTTTTAATGCTAGACATAGGGAGACCCGAAAATAATACGTTACAGTAGTCGAGACGAGACGTAACGAACGCATGAATAATGATCTCAGCGTCGCTAGTGGATAAAATAGAACGAATTTTAGCGATATTTGAATATTTGTATTGCCGTTGTTTGAGAACGGTGTCACAAACTAGGAATTTTTCTTGGTGCAACATAAAAACACATATAACACAGAATAGGTCATAAAAATTAGCTGTAAAAACTGTAAGGCTATATTAAGGGCATGCATTTAAAAAATATATATATATATGTATTTATGTTACTACAATGGTACTAATACTCCGTTTTGCTAAGCGCTTTTTTAAATATATTTTACAATATTACTTTGATTAGGTACTGTGCACAAGTTGTATGTAATATTTTGTCTCATTCAACAAAATAAGGTCAGCAATCAAAAATATTTCTGTATCTTTGCAATTTAGGTCTACAACATCTCAAATTATAACCACAATAATAAACGTGCTGAAACACTACCTCTCTGACTGTATAGAAATGAACATGGTTATAGTCCAAGTTTTACAGCATTTGTATATTATAACACAGAATAGGTCATAAAATGAGCTTTAAAAACTGTAAGGCTATATTAAGGGCATGCATTAAAAAAAACAAAAAAAAACAGTACGGTATATATATTTATATATATATATTTATGCTTCTACAATGGTAATACTTTGTTAAATATATTTTACAATATTACTTTAATTAGGTACTGTGCACAAGTTACCATTAAAAATGGTAACACTTTAGTATAGGGAACATATTCTACGTAACAAAGACTTATAATTTAGAGCAGTGGTTCTTAACCTGGGTTCGATCGAACCCTAGGGGTTCGGTGAGTCGGCCTCTTTACCTCCGTGACATGCGACTTATCGTGTAAATAAAATCGGAATCGGTAATCAAGAGTTGGACAATATCGGAATATCGGATATCGGCAAAAAAGCTAGTATCGGACATCTCTAAGAAGTACATTACAGAATGGATTAAGCAAAGAAGTCAAACAATGAAGTAATATGATCCAGTTTAAGAAACTGTTCAAACTCAAGGTGTTTACAAAGGACAAAGAACAAGACATCTGATAAACATGTTGAACCTTAGTGAAAATTAGATAACCGTATCCATGTTGATTACAACTTATTTCCGATATATTATCTTGAGAACTTCATGGAGTTAAACTGTGTAGACCAGTGGTTCTTAACCTGGGTTCAATCGAACCCTAGGGGTTTGGTGAGTCGGCCTCAGGGGTCCGGCGGAGCCTCCGCCACGGAGGTCAAGACACACCCGACTCATCGTGATAATAATCACTTCTCCCTATCGCCGTATTATGGATACCGCCAAACAATGTTCCCTCTAATTTTCCATCTAATTTGCAGGTTTTTTTGATTGATTGATTGAAATTTTTACTAGCAGATTGCAAAGGAAGAGAATACACAGTACAGTACATATTCCGTACAATTGACCACTAAATGGTAACACCCGAATAAGTTTTTCAACTTGTGTAAGGTGTGTAATTTGTTGTGAGTTCATGCACTGTGTTGGTTTTGTACTTTGAACAAGGTGATGTTCATGCACGGTTCATTTTGTGCACCAGTAAAAAAAACGTACGACTTGTCTTGAATTTGTAAAAAAAAAATATATATATATATTTTTCACTAAAGAAGGGTTCGGTGAATGCGCATATGAAACTGGTGGGGTTCGGTACCTCCAACAAGGTTAAGAACCACTGATTTAGAGTTATTTGGTTAGGGTTAGGGTTAAGGTTAGTAATGGTGAATATGGTCCCCATACTAAAGTGTTACCGGCTTACTGGTTGTATAATAAGACCATGCAGAATAAGACATTAATAAGTACTTAATAATGACTAATTAAGAGCCAATATGTTACTAATTTGCATGTTATTAAGCAACTAATTAATGGTGAATATGTTCCCCATACTAAAGTGTTACCAAATGTGTGTATATATATGTATGCTACTACAATGGTACTAATACTCCGTTTTGCTAAGCCCTTTTTTAAATACATTTTACAAAATATCTATAATTAGGTACAGTGCACAAGTTGTATGTAATAATGTTTCTCATTCAACAAAATAAGGTCAGCAATCAAAAATATTTTTGTATCTTGCAATTTAGGTCTACACCATCTCAAATTATAACCACAATAATAAACGTACTGGAATACTACCTCTCTGACTGTATAGAAATGAGCATTGTTATACTCCAAATTTTACAGCATTTGTATATTATAACACAGAATAGGTCATAAAAATGAGCTTTAAAAATTGTAAGGCTATATTAAGGGCATGCATTAAAAATATATATATATATATATATATTTATATATATATATATATATATATATATATATATATTTATATATATATATATATATATATATATATATATATATATATATATTTATGCTTCTACATAGTACTAATACTCCATTTTGCTAAGCCCTTTTTGAAATATATTTTACAATATTAATTTAATTAGGTACTGTGCACAAGTTGTATGTAATTTTTCTCATTCAACAAAATAAGGTCAGCAATCAAAAATATTTCTGTATCTTTGCAATTTAGGTCTACACCATCTCAAATTATAACCACAATAATAAACATACTAGAATACTACCTCTCTGACTGTATAGAAATGAACATTGTTATACTCCAAATTCTACAGCATTTGTATATTATAACACAGAATAGGTCATAAAAATGAGCTTTAAAAACTGTAAGGCTATATTAAGGGCATGCATTAAAAAAAATAAAAAATAATAATATATATATATATATATATATATATATATATATATATATATATATATATATATATATATATATATATATATATATATATATATATATATATATATATATATATACAGGTAAAAGCCAGTAAATTAGAATATTTTGAAAAACTTGATTTATTTCAGTAATTGCATTCAAAAGGTGTAACTTGTACATTATATTTATTCATTGCACACAGACTGATGCATTCAAATGTTTGTTTCATTGAATTTTGATGATTTGAAGTGGCAACAAATGAAAATCCAAAATTCCGTGTGTCACAAAATTAGAATATTACTTAAGGCTAATACAAAAAAGGGATTTTTAGAAATGTTGGCCAACTGAAAAGTATGAAAATGAAAAATATGAGCATGTACAATACTCAATACTTGGTTGGAGCTCCTTTTGCCTCAATTACTGCGTTAATGCGGCGTGGCATGGAGTCGATGAGTTTCTGGCACTGCTCAGGTGTTATGAGAGCCCAGGTTGCTCTGATAGTGGCCTTCAACTCTTCTGCGTTTTTGGGTCTGGCATTCTGCATCTTCCTTTTCACAATACCCCACAGATTTTCTATGGGGCTAAGGTCAGGGGAGTTGGCGGGCCAATTTAGAACAGAAATCCCATGGTCCGTAAACCAGGCACGGGTAGATTTTGCGCTGTGTGCAGGCGCCAAGTCCTGTTGGAACTTGAAATCTCCATCTCCATAGAGCAGGTCAGCAGGAGGAAGCATGAAGTGCTCTAAAACTTGCTGGTAGACGGCTGCGTTGACCCTGGATCTCAGGAAACATATATATATATATATTCATGCTACTACAATGGTACTAATACTCCGTTTTGCTAAGCCCTTTTTGAAATATATTTTACAATATTAATTTAATTCGGTACTGTGCACAAATTGTATGTAATTTTTCTCATTCAACAAAATAAGGTCAGCAATCAAAAATATTTCTGTATCTTTGCAATTTAGGTCTACACCATCTCAAATTATAACCACAATAATAAACGTGCTGTATAGAAATGAGCATTGTTATACTCCAAATTTTACAGCATTTGTATACTAGATTTTCCTAGATTGTGCTGTCCCTAATGTTGCGGTCGGATATTTTATATGAATTAGGACAGGCAAAATATCAGGAGTACCGCCCAGCACCACAAATGCCAACCTTCAAAATGGCCTTTTAATTTATCAACCCCTTAGATCCCATAAAAAAAAAAAAATCTAAAAAAAAATCATTATAATTCTCCAACTGGCTTGTCGGGAGGAAAAGAGTGGCTGTCCAGCAATGGGATGATTTCTGGTCCGACTCGGTTCCCACAAAGCAACACAGCAGACCTGTCTGTATGCATGTGCTGCAACGAAGCAGCAAAGCATATATTTTAAGTCAGGGTTACCAAATTACTTTTCACAGAGGGCCATATTTTTCACTATGTATAAGCGCTTTGAGTCACTAGAGAAAAGTGCTATATAAATATACTTCACTTCACTTCACAATATATAGCAAGTCATCATTTCAATAAAACTAAGAATGTTAAATGTAGTGATGTGCCGATCCAACATTAGTAATATATCTAATAATAATAACAATAATAATAATAATATATAGTTTGTGTGTGTATTAGTGTTGTCCCGATACCAATACTTTGGTACCAGTACCAAAATTATTTCGATACTTTTCGGTACTTTCGGTACTTTTCTAAATAAAGGGGACCACAAAAAATGTCATTATTGGCTTTATTTTAACAACAATCTTACTGTACATTAAACATATGTTTCTTATTGCACGTTTGTCCGTAAATAAAATAGTGAACATACTAGATAACTTGTCTTTTATTAGTAAGTAAGCAAACAAAGGCTCCTAATTAGTCTGCTGACATATGCAGTAACATATTGCGTCATTTTCTATTATTTTGTCAACAATATTAAGGACAAGTGGTAGAAAATAAATTATTAGTCTACTTGTTTATTTTCTGTTAATGTATGCTTACTTTCTCTTTCAACATGTTCGATCTACACTTTTGTTAAAATGTAATACTGTGATACTTTACATTAGTTTTGGATGATACCACAAATTTGAGTATCAATCCGATACCAAGTCGTTACAGGATCATACATTGGTCATATTTCCTGAGTTTATAAACATAATATATATATTTTTTTTTAAATGAAAGAAGATGTGATGCAAAAAAATATCAATGTTATCATAGTAGTATTGACTAGATACGCTACTGTACTTGGTATCATTACAGTGGATGTCAGGTGTAGATCCACCAATGGCGTTTGTTTACATTTTAAAGCCGGTGAGCTACGGTGTGTAGTGAAACATGTTTAGCTATTCCTCGTCCTGCAGTGATAATGATACTTGTAAGAAACGTACTTTATTCGTCGCCATGGAGGCGAGGATTAGTGATTTAGAAGTCGCTAAAACACTGCGGCTAGACGTTAGCTGCTAGCTAGCTAGCCATGTCTTAAAGCACCTCTTCCTGAGGGTGTTTCAGTGTTATTACTTCACCTTTGTCTTTAGTTTTTAAGCCAAAATGCGTCCATTCTCCCTTTTCTGTCTACACACTGTGTCTGCCGGTAAGTACTCAGTGTGTGTGCACTGCCGAACATGCTCGTCTGCTCGTAAACCAGGGGTTGTGTGCTTTTCAGAGGCGGTATTGTACCGAATATGATTCATTAGTATCGCGGTGCTATACTAATACCGGTATACCGTACAACCCTAGTGTGTATATATTTTTCCTATTTATTTCTGTCTCAGATTTAACCAATGTTGTACTGTACATATTGACAAACTTCTTAATTAATTAAATAATATTTCCCCTGAATCATACTTCTTCTTTTTACAAAATATTTTTACGCAATCCCCTACTTTCAACTTAAGCTTGGGCAGTATGGGGAAGGTCCTTTTTCTGTTCCGGCGTGACTCTGCTTCATTGCACAAAAGCAAAAAAAAAAAAAAAAAGAAGAGCTGTGACCCTATAAAAACTCCTTTGGGATAAACTGGAACAGAGATTGTGAAGCAGCATTAGTGACCTCTGACCACACCAGCGCGGTTTTTGTTGGAATTCTGATATAAACACAAAAAATGTTTGCATCTGTGTTAGAACCGTCAAAAATGAACATTTTAATGAGGGTAAAGCCATCATTTTTACCACAATTGACCCATTTCAGTGCAGAATGACTTGAAACTATATGCTGTGAAATGATACATTTTTAATCAGATTATTCACTTTTTTTTAAATTGTGATTACGGTAATTGTGATTATTCACAGTAAATTACTTACTTGCAAAATGTATGGTTTAAGTTTATTTCCGACAAGGTGATAAATCACAATTTCCAGTTTTCCTTGACGTGTCCAAAAAGGAGTAGGAAGAAGCGGAGCTGATTTAATCATACCCCTTTTCCATTTCATAGCAATTACACACATTTGTTCATTTCCTGTTCTCAATGTCTACACAGTTTAACTCCATGAAGTTCTCAAGATAATATATCGGAAATAAGTTGTAATCAACATGGATACGGTTATCTAATTTTCACTAAGGTTCAGCATGTTTATCAGATGTCTTGTTCTTTGTACTTTGTAAACACCTTGAGTTTGAACAGTTTCTTAAACTGGATCATATTACTTCATTGTTTGACTTCTTTGCTTAATCCATTCCATAATGTAATTCTTAGAGATGTCCGATAATAGCTTTTTTGCCGATATTCCGATATTGTCCAACTCTTGATTACTGATTCCGATATCAACCGATACCGATATATACAGTCGTGGAATTAACACATTATTATGCCTAAATTTTGTTGTGATGCCCCGCTGGATGCATTAAACAATGTAACTTAACCATTAATTGATTAACGTGCACCCCGACTTAAACAAGTTGAAAAACCTATTCGGGTGTTACCATTTAGTGTCATGTCTGTGTCTAGTTTCTGGCTTTTCACTCCCTTGTCTTGTTTCCATGATTACCCATTAGTTTCACCTGTTCCACGTTTGGACTCATTGTGCACTCTTGTTTGTCACCATAGCAACCCATTAGTTTTCACCTGTCACGTCACGCACCTGTTTCACGTTTTGAGTCACGCACCTGTTTTCGTTAATCATGTCTATAGTATTTAAGTTCATTGTTTTCAGTTTGTCGTTCTGGTGACATCCCACAATTATGCTCTACACACTCTTCATCCTCTTAGATCCTGCTTCATGTCCCATGCCAAAGTAAGTTTTTGTTCCATGTTTATAGTCTTTTTGGTTTCATAGTTTGTTCTCCGCCATTGTGCGCGCCTTTTGTTTACTTCCTTTTTTTGTAGTTATAGTGTTTAAATAAAAATGTACTTACATTCCCGTCTCGCCCGAGCCAACTTTCCGTTGCATCCCGGAAAAGCAAACACCCAGGACCAAGTCATGACATTTAGTGGTCAATTGTACGGAATATGTACTGTACTGTGCAATCTACTAATAAAAGTTTCAATCAATCAATCAAAAACAACATTTTCCAAAATATGAGAACAACTTCAACTCCAGATATGGAAAAAATTGCCAACATGGCACTGCCATATTTATTATTGAAGTCACAAAGTGCATTCTTTTTTTTTAACATGCCTCAAAACAGCAGCTTGGAATTTGGGACATGCTCTCCCTGAGATAATCCTAATACCCACTACAACTATGGGAAATACTATACTTTGACTTTCACAAAGTGCATTATTGGGAGAGTGGCCGTGCACAACCCGAGGGTCCCTGGTTCAATCCCCACCTAGTACCAACCTCGTCATGTCCGTTGTGTCCTGAGCAAGACACTTCACCCTTGCTCCTGATGGGTGCTGGTTAGCGCCTTGCATGGCAGCTCCCTCCATCAGTGTGTGAATGTGTGTGTGAATGGGTAAATGTGGAAGTAGTGTCAAAGCGCTTTGAGTACCTTGAAGGTAGAAAAGCGCTATACAATTACAACCCATTTATCATTTATCATTTACAAAAACAATGAAGGCACACAGCTTCAGTCCAGAGTAGAGTTGGTGGGGGGCAGGGTTTGGTGGTAGCGAGTGTGTATATTGTAGCGTTAGTGTTGCAAGGGGTTCTGGGTATTTGTTCTGTTTTGTTTATGTTGTGTTACGGTGCGGATGTTCTCCCGAAATGTGTTTGTCATTCTTGTTTGGTGTGGGTTCACAGTGTGGCGCATATTTGTAACAGTGTTAAAGTTGTTTATACGGCCACCCTCAGTGTGACCTGTATGGCTGTTGACCAAGTATGCCTTGCATTATCTTATGTGTGTGTAGAAGCTGCATATATTATGTGACTGGGCCGGCACGCTGTTTGTATGGAGGTAAAGCGGACGTGACGACAGGCTATACAAAACGCTAAAGGCAGTGCCTTTAAGGCATGTCCACAATAATGTTGTCGGGGTGGAAATCGGGAGAAATTCGGGAGAATGGTTGCCCCGGGAGATTTTCGGGAGGGGCACTGAAATTCAGGAGTTTCCCGGGAATATCGGGAGGTTGAAACCGATACCGATAATTTCCGATATTACATTTTAAAGCATTTATCGACATCTCTATATGTATTTCATTTTTTTTATTAGGAATGTCAAAAAAAAAAAACAATACAAAAAATCTGATTAATCACAAAAAATTATTGCATTAATTGTTTTTACATGCAGATAAATCACACCATTTATTTTGACCGTACATGCTCCTTTTACCTTAACCGTGGATGGTTACCTGAAAAGCAGCGCAAGTTGTTGGTCAGTGCACACATTGGTCCAAAGATGAGTGAGAAGACTGCCAACGGTGGCAAATTTCACTCCAAATAAACCCTGACTTTACTTTATGGGAAAATGTTAGCAAGTTTTGAGCAAATAAATGATTGCAGTCAAGTAAGAAAAAGTTGCAATCAAAATAATTTCCTGAATCACATTCTGGCAATAAAATTGCATTTCTTTCCAAATATCGGGCTCCTTTTTTAATTACTTAAAAATTATGAAAGGGACTAATAAACTGTGATTAATCATGATTAATCCAAACTCAAAAGTGGGATTAATCTGATTAAATTAATCATTTGACAGCACTAGCTTTTATTATGCCTATGCCTATACCCTGACCCCACACAAAATGATTAACAAGTTATTAACCCTAACCCTGAAATGAATTATATTTTATTGTGATTAATCAACATTAATCAGCAACCACGCTGGGATTAATGTGATTATAAATTGTAATTGTTTGGCAGCACTAATATATACAGTATGTACAGTGCATCCGGGGAGTATTCAAAAGCACTTCACTTTTTTGTTAGGTTACAGCCTTATTCCAAAATAAAATAAATTAATTTTTGGCCTTAAATTTCTACACACAATACCTCATAATGACAAGGTGAAAAGGCAGTTTTTTTAAATGTTGAAAATGTATTAAAAATAAAAAACTAAGAAAAAAAGCACATATACAAACATGAATAAAATTGCATTTCTTTCCAAATATTGGGGCCCTTTTTTAATTACTTAAAAATTATGAAAGGGACTAATAAACTGTGATTAATCAGGATTAATCCAAACTCAAAAGTGTGATTAATCTGACTAAATTAATTAATCATTTGGCAGCACTAGCTTTTATTATTCTTTTTTTTTTTAGCCTCACCTGCCT
Source organism: Nerophis lumbriciformis (assembly GCF_033978685.3). Classification (NCBI taxonomy): domain Eukaryota; kingdom Metazoa; phylum Chordata; class Actinopteri; order Syngnathiformes; family Syngnathidae; genus Nerophis; species Nerophis lumbriciformis. The sequence continues at coordinate 22,028,269 of NC_084559.2, forward strand.
ATACCCTGACCCCACACAAAAGGATTAACAATTTATTAGCCCTAACCCTGAAATGAATTATATTTTATTGTGATTAATCAAAATTAATCAGCAACAACGCTGGGATTAATGTGATTATACATTTTAATTGTTTGGCAGCACTAATATATATGTACAGTGCATCCAAGGGAGTATTCAAAAGCACTTCACTTTTTTGTTAGGTTACAGCCTTATTCCAAAATCAAATAAATACATTTTTGGCCTTAAATTTCTACACACAATACCTCATAATGACAAGGTAAAAAGGCTTTTTTTTTTAAATGTTGCAAATTAATTAAAAATAAAAAAATAAGAAAAATAGCACGTATACAAACATGAATACAATTGCATTTCTTTCCAAATATTGGGGCCCTTTTTTAATTACTTAAAAATTATGAAAGGGACTAATAAACTGTGATTAATCATGATTAATCCAAACTCAAAAGTGTGATTAATCTGACTAAATTAATTAATCATTTGGCAGCACTAGCTTTTATTATTCTTTTTTTTTTTTAGCATCACCTGCCTATACCCTGACCCCACACAAAAGGATTAACAAGTTATTAACCCTAACCCTGAAATGAGTTATATTTAATTGTGATTAATTAACATTAATCAGCAACAATGCTGGGAGTAATGTGATTACACATTTTAATTGTTTGGCAGCACTAATATATACAGTATGTACAGTGCATCTGGGGAGTATTCAAAAGCACTTCACTTTCTTGTTAGGTTACAGCCTTATTCCAAAATGAAATAAATTAATTTTTGGCCTTAAATTTTTACACACAATACCTCATAATGACAAGGTGAAAAGGCATTTTTTTTAAATGTTGTGAATTTATTAAAAATAAAAAAGTAAGAAAAATTGCACGTATATACATATTCACAGCCTTTACTCAGTACTTTGTTGATGCACCTTTGGCAACAATTACAGCCTCAAGTCTTTTTTAATACTTTGCCACAGTCATCTTAGTTTAGTCAGGGAGGTGACCAAGAACCCGATGGTCACTCTGTCAGAGCTACAGCATTCCTCTGTGGGGAGAGGAAAACCTTCCAGAAGGACAACCATTTCTGTTGCAATCCACCAATCAGGACTGTATAGCGCAGTGGATAGATAGAAGCCATTCATTCCTTTGCAAAAGTTTGCCAAAATGCACCTGAAAGACTCTCAGAACATGAGAAACACAATTCTCTGGTCTGATGAGACAAAGATGGAACTCTTTGGTGTGAATGCAAGGCATTATATGAGGAGGAAACCAGGCACAAACCAGACAGTGAAGCATGGTGGTGGCAGCATCATGCTGTGGGGGTGTTTTGTCAGCGGCAGAAACTGCACTGCAAAAAGTCAGTGTTAAAAAACAAGGGAAAAAAACACAAAAATTAGGGGTATTTTATTTGAACTAAGCAAAATTATCTGCCAATAGAACAAGAAAATTCGGCTTGTCAAGACTTTCCAAAACAAGTCAAATTAGCTAACCTCAATGAACCCAAAAATACCTTAAAATAAGTATATTCTCACTAATAACAAGTGCACTTTTTTTGGTAGGAAAAAAAAGAGACCTTTTTGCTCAATATGTTGAAAAATATTCTTAAATTAAGTAAATGCTAGTGTCATTACCTTGACATAATGGTATGCGCTCGGCATCATGATTTTTTTTGTTCATGCTTGAAGTAAGAAATTATTACTTTAAAAAAGTAGTTTTATACTTGTGAGTGTTGATGACACCGCTTTGCATCAGTTGATATTCTAGTTTCAAGCATGTTTTACTCAATATAGGTCGTAAAATCTCAGCTACAAGCTGTAATATCTTACTGAGATCATTTAGGACCAAAACCCTTAAAACAAGTAAAACACTCTAACATAAAAATCTGCTTAGTGAGAAGAATTATCTTATCAGTCAGAAAATAAGCAAATATCACCCTTATTTGAGATATTTCATCTTACTTAGATTTCAGTTGTTTGCAGTGTGGAAGATTAGTCAGGATAGAGGGAAAGATGAATGCAGAAATGTCCAGAGATATTCTGTAAGAAAATCAATTTTGTACTCCCTCGTCCCAGGAAGAATGCTTTTATGTATAGATCTGTATCGCTCTGGAATAACCTGCCTCGAAATCTCCCCTGTATTGAAAGTAAACAGGTTTTTAAAAGGAAAGTCATATTTTATCTGGGTCTGTAAATTAGTTTGCTGATTTTTGTTTGGTTTGTATTGTGTAGTTATATTTATATGGTAATTATTATTCTGTGACTTACTTAGATTTCAGTTTTTGCAGTGCAGACTGTAATCTCACGGCATTATTGTAACGCGGTTAATGAATAAATCCAATCCAATCCAATCCACTTTATTTATATAGCACATTTAAACAACAAAATGTTTCCAAAGTGCTGCACAACAATATTAAACACAATTAAAAACAATATAAAATAAATATGATTAAAAACAATTTCAAAGGGTAAAACCAATTAAAACAGTAAATAGTAAATTTTAAAAACACAGAGGACAACAGAGGACCACACAACTCACATAGTGTTAAAAGCCAGAGAATAAAAGTGGGTCTTAAGACGAGACTTAAAACACTCCACTGTGGGAGCAGTTCGAATATGGAGGGGCAGAGTGTTCCAGAGCTTAGGGCCGACCACAGAGAAGGCCCTGTCTCCCCTGGTTTTAAGTCTCGTCTTGAAATGAGGAGGTTGAGGTGGGCGGGGTTTTTTTAGGGGGTAGCGGGGGGTGTATATTGTAGCGTCTCGGAAGAGTTAGTGCTGCAAGGGATTCTGGGTATTTGTTCTGTTGTGTTTATGTTGTGTTACGGTGCGGACATTTCTAGTTATTTCTCCATATTTCTACACAATAACTCAGATATGGTAACATAGGCGAGCAGGCACTGACCGTAACCAACCATTCACGAAGCATGCACGCTCACAATTAATTTCGTGATTAGTCTGCACGCATGATTAATGCAATATCATCGGCGATTAATCACGTGAGTTAACTCGTTATTTTTGACAGCCGTCGCATGAGTACTACTTTTATAGTTATTAGCACATCATGATGTCATCATTTGGCTCCGAAAAGTCTGTAAAAACATTATTTTTTTACAAGCTAAAGTAGAGCGCGGGTGAAACTTTTTGCTTTTCTTCAGAAACTGGAGCGCTGCCACGAACGCTGGGTTTCCCCTAACTCTGTGAGCATTTCATGTCGGACACCCTTGAACTCCCTTTTCCTGTTTTCCTGCCTGAGCATGTCACGCTGAAGCACGCCATTCTGTCTGCACAGGTGATCTTACGCACGGGAAATGGAAACTGTGAATGTGCGTTCGACAAAAAAAAAAAAAAAAAAAGAAAAAGAAAAGAAGCACACTAGGGGCAAGGGGGCGCCTGGAACGTGATACAGTGGGAATAACACAAAGCCCCCCCCCCAAAAAAAGTGTCACATGATCCGAAACATAGAGTTGATTTATTTGGATCCAGAAAGAATCTGTTGCATGTGGTTTGGAGGAGAGTGTGTTTTCCTTTCCCCGCTCTCTCCGCGCTCAGACACAACACATGGAAACATTTTCCGAGAGGCCACGGGTCTGTGTGAGTGAAGGGAGGGGAGAGAGAAAATAAGGAAAAAAAAAGCTTGAGAGGTTTTTATTTCTTTCCCCTCTCTTCGTAGTGATTAAGTGGCATACATGTGCGCTCCATATGTTGAAATAGCTCCATAATGAATATGTGTAATGCACTCTGGAAGGTCAGAGAGTAATTATTATTTATGCTACTATATGTCACAGAGCACTGTTAAAGTATAGCATATACCAGGGGTGTCCAAAGTGCGGCCCCGGAGGCCCCATTTGCGGCCCCCGGCTAATTGTTTACCGGCCCGCCACACATTCTGGAAATGCTATTGCAAAAATAAATAAAAAAAACATAAAAAAACATAAAAAAAAGTGGAATGAGGTGAAATCTAACGAGAAAAAGTTGCAATGTTAACGCATTTTTTAAAAAATGTTGTCTATCTTTATTTTTATTTTTATTGCCATTGCTAAAAAAATAAAACAATGTTATAATGAATTATTGACCTATTCAAGGCTCCAATTAGAGATGTCCGATAATGGCTTTTTTTGGGAGGTATGGGTGGTATAGCTCGGTTGGTAGAGCGGCCGTGCCAGTAACTTGAGGGTTCCAGGTTCGATCCCTGCTTCCGCCATCCTAGTCACTGCCGTTGTGTCCTTGGGCAAGACACTTTACCCACCCGCTCCCAGTGCCGCCCACACTGGCTTAAATGTTACTTAGATGTTGGGTTTCACCATTGGTGTTGTTAGGCCTATAAATATTCTTAAGCCCCCCTAAATAATTTGGTGTTTTTTTGGTTTTTTTTACAAATAAATGCCGACATACTAATTATAAAGTGGCCCAAATATGAGTTTAAATACATAATCATATAACCTGTTATTATTCACTCAGTTTCCCCTCACTTCGTAGCGTAAGGTAGAGAGCCCCTTTCGTGCGTCGGTATCCAATCCATTCCACTTGTTCATATAGAAAATGCCCACATCACTCAAATTCCAGCCCGCATTTTCTCTGCGACCTTGCTTGCGGTCCTGCAGGTGTACGAAGCACATTATCTTCCTTTACAATGAGTGAAGCTGCACAAAACCTTGTGTGTGCAATTGTAAATCATTTATTTTTTAAGTTTTGTGTTTCTTGTAGAATCTATATAAAGTAATATACATAAGCCTATTGTTAAAATAATGAAAAAAACATCATTAAATATATTTGTTTTATTGTATTGTTACATTAATAGCTGTTTTATTATTATAGGATGGCTTGTTAAACATTTAATAAGATTTTCAGAGGGAGGGAAAACCAAGACATTTAA